>NC_079514.1:43342237-43437981 GCF_000801105.2 Raphanus sativus | reverse complement strand
AGGCTGCAAGATACAGGCAGGCATGCACATGCATGTTTGTGCTCGGCCACTTTCCAGTATTGTTGTTTTATCAGAAATTAGTTGGATTTTTTATTTTTTTCATCTAATTGCACAAGATTACCGTTAGATGGATCGCACTTTCATCCAACGGTATAAAATGATTACCCTTTCTCACGCGTACGTGGTCCCTCTTCATGTGATCTCATTGATATGTTAATCAGAAACAAAAGATTAATTAACGCGTGAAGTTTCCAGCGATTTTGTTTCCTTAAAGTCTGTTTGCTTCAGTTTCAAAAAAAAAAAAAAGTCTGTTTGCTTTGACCGTCAACGCTATTGTGCCACGTGATAGATATTCCTTCGAAGTAAATGATAATGCTAATTACTGGGCTTAAATCTATTTATTTAAGCCCGAAGCCCATTTAATTAGCTTTACGCTGTGCTAAGCTCTTATGCATGTGTCACACTAGACCGTTGGTTAGAGGCCCGTTTATAACTTCAGTCGTATACACTACATTTCTATTAGGCTTCAGATTCACTTATTAGTTATCTCCTTATCCCTAGATGTGTTTAGGGGTGTGTACATCAAGTTGTGTTTAATTTGCTGATAGTCTGATGATAGACTAAAATAAATAACATTTTAAGTGTAGATGGTAAGATGAATGGTATATTAAGCTAAGAGATAATATAATAATAATATTATAAATATTTTGGTATTTAAACTATTTGTGATAAATTTCTGGTTTACAAAAAAAAAAAAAAAATTCTGCTCAGCATAAAAACTTGAAAAATTTCCACAATAATTTCGATAATGTTTTTACAATACTATACAGTCCAATGTTCTGGCCACGAAACTAGCTAGTACATTGAAGATCTTCTTAGTATTTGCCTATAAAATATTCAGATATCTAGTGTGTGTCCAATTTTGTAGTCGCACGATATCGACTTCCATGAAATGTACATTTTATCATTAAACGGTTCACGCCATGACCAGATTTAAAAACCGGTATGCTCTAGCTAAGGACACCTTTTTCGCATTTCATCTAAAAACATAATGATGTTTTTTTTTTTTGCCGTCATATTTTATTAAAGCCTTGAAAACAAAAAAAAACATACAAAGTCCAAAAAACCAGCTCACATACATACACCAACATAACTAGTTCCAAACCAAAGAAAATAATGAACCAAACTATCCATCACACTACCACGTGTGAGACACTGACTAAAGAAGAGATACATGTCTAATGTTGAACCGTCATCATTTCTTTCGGCTTGACTCCGTCGTGAGGCCCCTATCGATGCACCACCGGCTTCGTACCAGAATCACGAGCTACCAACGTTTTCACCTATAACATCCGATCAAACTTAACGCTTTACCATCAGAATCATCTGGGAATTGACCACGACCACCAAAACTCCCCCCAACGACAATATTGGAAGTTAAAGAGATTTCAGTAACTATAACCCGTATATCTGAGTTTTCGAGAGCTTCATTGATGATACTCGAGATCTCATCCAAACCCAACCACAACACAAGAACAAAGACTTGATATGCTCGAGCAGATCCAAGGGTACGATAGCCGGCGACCACCGAAGAAAACGGCACGGCTCCAAAGTTAAAAGCCGATCGCCCACCACGAGGAAGATGCAGCATCGGAAGCAAAGCCGGACATGCAGGCCCGTCGGAGCCGTCCATGTCAGAGTCAAAAAACGACCGATGATTTGGAGAAATTGTGTCGCCGTCAAGAAGAGAAAACGAGAGCTAAACCGGTGAATCTCGATCGACGACGTGTTTATGGGAAGTCCACCGTCGTCGGTCGAAAACTGGAATCGGTAAAGACGGTGACTTTGAGAGACGATAGAGGTTTCTCAAGAGAGAGAAAATTGTATTTTTGATAACTTTTTTTTTTGTCACTGAAAAGCTTCATTAAAATGAAAACTATAGAATGAGCCCAACAGGCCCACTCTCAAATAGGTCTAATACAATAGAGATGGGCTTGTAAAGCCTGCTTAGCTAACTGATCTAATACAAGATAAATGATCAAATGGTCTAATACAATAGAAGATGGAAGTTGTATTTTTGATAACTTAATTAGCTTAATCTAGGGGAAAATGGTTGTTCTAGCTAAGGACACCTAGTTATGCAGACAAGAAAAAAATATACTAGTTTTGCCAGCATACGGGACACAATCATGACGACGAGACAAATATTCTATGAACATCCATTGCGGCATTGCGTGGTCATATAAAGAAATATAAACACAACAATTTGACCATGCAATATTCAAATTTTAAATTACACGATCGTCTATTTTATTTGTAAAAAAAGATACGCACCTTCCTCACATGCATCCAATTAATTAACACGAGCTAGTCAAGAGATACTAATACGTAGAAGAACACAAATATTAGACGACAAAGATTTGATTAAAATCTAACAATGATTCGGAATCTGGCTTCCCAGCAGCATCATCAACCAGCAAACTTTGAAAGGTAACGAAGCCTTGACATAGAACTTAATTTACAAAGGATAACATTAAATAAAAACAACAACGTTCGCATTGCAAGTATCATAGAAAGTATTTGTCAAAAATAAGTATCACAGAAAGTAAAACAAATCTTGACAACCAAATTTTAGCAAAAAAAACAAAAAACAAAAAAACAAATCTTGACAAAAAAAAGAAAGTAAAACAAATTAATGCTCAATATACTATCCGAACAGTTCTTTTACCTAAAGTTTATTTTTTATATACACACAACACTTTTACTCGAGTAAACTATTGTTTTATATATCTCTACCCTTCAAACGACTTCCGGTAAAATTGAGTATATCAAAAAAAAGAAGTGAATATTTTTTTGATAATCCAGTATCCGACCACTAAGCGCGATCGATTAGCCCACCGGACTTATATCCATGCCATTATAAGATTTTTAAGCGTACACTTAAGGATCTCTGGTTACGCGAAGTGGTCTGGAAGGCGAGAGAAACCCATGTAAATTCTCTCGTGGCTAACGCGGATCGAACCCAGGACGGGCACTTCAGCCGGAGTTTTTTTACCATTAGGCCAATACGCGTTGGTTAAGAAGTAAATATCTTTGATCATATTTTAACGCAATGTTCAAGGTTGTTAGCTTTCATGGGTTTTACTGACTATCTTCTTTTTAATGGCAGGGTTTACTGACTATCGCTTCTTAAACATGTGATCATAAAATATAAATATTATGATGACAAAAATATAAAAATATTAATTAGCTTAAGATAAAGTAATAAGTCAGCTTTTTGGTGAGTTATTATTTTATTAGGAGAGTTGATGCCAGGGAAAAAAACATTAAGAGAGTTTTGTAAATTTTCAACTAGAATACTCTTGTTTTTTGGCAATCTTCGCTTTTTTTATAAACACTCTTAATGGAGTGAAATTGTTCTCTACCCTTAAGGTATTGTTCTATAAAAGAGAAAAACCCATACAAGGATATATGTAGTTAATAATACAAGCTGATTTTTTTTAAGAAAAATGTAGTTTTAATTTTTTAATTGTAAGAATATACACCAAAAATTTAGACGAAAACCTGAGACCTCTGAAAGATACTTTGCAGACAGCCAAGTGGTCTCGCGTTAAAATTTGAAGTTATATATCACATGTAATCTGGAAAAATTTACGATAATAGCTAATTATAAAAAATAAAAACCTTTCTCAAAAAAAGAAAAACAATACCTAATAAATATTATTTTTAATTAGGAAACGGCCGGTAGGTTTTAACTACGCACGTATATGCATAATGCATTTGAGATGAATACATTATAAATATCGACAGATCACCCATCCATTTCACATATTATTCCCTGACGATATTTTCTGTTTTTTTTCTTAACTTGAGTGTTTTTAGGGTTTTGCCCAACAAAACTGGACGGTCCTCTCAGCTATAACAATCCACCAATAATCAACAGCAAAAACACTAACAATGAAACGTCATTTCTTTTGATAATCATTGTGTTAATCAATGTCTATGGCTTTTTATATCTTTGTATGTATATTTATATTTTAAAGATATCTTCTGACCTTATTAAAAAAAAAAGATATCTTCTGAGCATGCATGTCTGTATGACCTTGACTCCTTGAGAAAGATACGTACCGAACTTAATTGTATCATGCATATTGTTACAAAAGGAAGTGTAGACTAAAACTAGTTTATCTCATTACATGTTTGAAGGGCCAAAATGACTGATCAGAATAATAATTGAATCAACGCAATATTTCAAGACATAAAGATACATATACTGGCCGGGCTTCAATTCGGTTAAGTAAGTATTGGCACTTCAAAGACATTAAATTAGTTTTTTTCTTATTTTATAAATACTAATATATTATGTCAAAACTACGTTAACTAAAGTTACTAAACTCTAAGTGAATCCTTTCACACAATAAATGTTAAACATAATGTTAAAAAGGATTATTATAAGTTATATGAAACACGTGGAATGGATATGCATACAGATTCTATTGGAAGTTTGGAACTACGGCTTTTCCCCTCGCCTGCCGCCATTTTAGAGAAAATGGAGTGTGGAGTCATGACGTCTTACCATTGAGGCCGTAACAAATTTTGACGAAAATCCACCAAACTCAGATTGCTTCTCATGCAAATTTTGTTCATATAATTTCGAAATTTGTCTTTATGTTATTAAAAACTCGTAACTGTGACCAGTTAAGTTAAGTTTCAAAAAAAAAAAAAAACTGTGACCAGTTTCTTTCATTATTTATTATCCGCTACCAAATGAATCGTATGTAATGTATTGAGTTGTATAACAAAATTTCCATACTGTGTCTTCTTAATTTATTCGCATTAAGTTACTCATTCATCCATAGCTCTTAGAATGATGAACATAAGAAAAATGATTCATCATTGTCACGGTTTCCGGTAATTCTTGTACGTATATAAAACATATACATAGATGCACGATTTACTTCGTTGGAGAATGGCAGACATATAATAATAGTGTGTTATATCGCATAGTATACATAATTACATATGTTCAAACATGTAATTCCATGCATTTTCGTCATAATATAACTTCGCACAGCTAACTGCGTATACCGATTGGATACTGATAGGAATTCAAATTCTAGTTTGAGGGCCTTTTATTGTTATTTTATTGTTCTTACATGTCCAGATTTTACGAAAATCATGTATTTTCTTATCTCGAAGTAACTTCATAATAACCAAATCTCTTGGCCTAATAGTAATGGAACTCCAACTAGAGTGCTCGTCCTGGATTCGAGTCGTCTTCATCACCTTTCCGCCTATAATTGTCGTGCCCGGATAAAAGTTTTCGTGAGAATCAGTCTGCGCTTATTGCCTATGAACCCCACAGTTATCAAAAAAAAAAAGTAACTTCGTAATATTAAAAAAGAACAGAAATTATACCTACTAACCCCCAAAAACTTAAATTCACCAACTAACCAAATTTAACATCAAATCTTAAAAATATATTATATTTAATTTTTTATTGTAAATATAAAATAACACATTTTCTATATATAGCAAAATTAAAAAATTAAAACGTTACCGTTATGAAATAGAAATTTAAAACGTTACTCTTTGTGAAAAAAAAAATATTTAAGCAATAGTAGTGCATTTTTCTTTTTGAAATTTTGATAGTGCTGCATTGTTGAATAAACTTTTTATGGACGTGTGTTGTTGAGTGTACATGAATATATAACATGCATGTGATATACGACATCAACTTGTAAGCCAAATTAAATAATTAAAAATAGCATTAAAAACTAAAGTTCTTAACGTGCCTATGGAAAAAAGAAACACCAACTCAGAAATCTCATTCCCTTCTCTCTAGAGAACAGTCTCCGGCCTCCGCGACTTGTGTCTCCGGCCGGCGGGTTTGGCTTCCCTAGCCACCGCCGGTCCGGCAAAAAGCTTCCTTTTTCCGTTTTTTTTTTTTTTTTTTTTTTTTTCTTTCGGCTTTAGGTACGGTTTGATTAGATATCACTCCGTTTTTTCTTTGATCCCGGCCATGCATCATCTCCTCCGATGGTGGTCCGGCGTTTGGTTTCTGGATCGTACCGTCTTCACTGTGGTAGTGGTCGCCAGCTTTCGACTTCCGTGGAAGTGATTGGGCTGTGTACAAGGTGGTTTCGTTGTGGTGTTTGGTGGCCAAATTCGGGAGAGCTCTTGGCGAAGGCGAGGGAAGCTCCTTGAAGGTCGGGCCTTTCTGTGGAGACTCCGCTTCCTTTACCTCCGATACTGTTGTCGGTGGTGGAAGTCGGTGGTCCTGGTTTAATCCCCCGGTGGTTCCGGTGGTGGTTCTCTGTGATGATTCAGCATAGACTTCTGCATGGGATGGAAGTGGTGATTCACGATCCCGACGTGATTCGGGTTTCGGTTCCGGCGGCGGCCTCCGGCTCGTAGAGATGACGAAGCCTCCTCTGTTAGCACGCGTCTTCGCGTTGTTGTGGTTTCAACACGTGGTTTGTGGTTGACGGTGTGAGTTTTTGGGCCTCGTTTTTCCTTTTGGGCTGGGTGGTTTGTATGTGTTTTCGGTTCAAGTTCAAGTTTGGGTCCTTTATGGGCTTTGTAATATTTCTTCCTTTTAATAATATTACAGACGGCAAAAAAAAGAAAAAAGAAACACCAACTCTGTATACGTAATGCCTCAAAACCTACCTACGTATAGATACGCATATCGACGATTATATAAAATGAGATATTCAATATAATGTAACTAAAAGTTTATTAATACATTTAGTTTCAAAAAAATATAATGTAACTAAAATTTAACTAAAATACAACTTAAAATGGACTAAAGTGCTGTGATCATACCTTATAAACTAAATGTGTTGGTGAATTCATACCTTAAAAAAAAAAATGTTGGTGAATTCACCGTTATTATTTCTTGTGATTCGGTGTTATTTTTCTGAACTTCTTTTTTATAATTGTGTGTTATTAATGATATAGTCTTTCCATTTGGTAAATGGTATATTTTGACATATTTCACATATATTAAGAAATTATAAAATATATCAACTTATTTTCATTTAATATATGACTAATTAAATAAAAATGTATTAAATAAAATTAATTAGTCATGCAAAAATGTAAAAATACATTTAGTATTTAAAATTACATTTAAATGTAGAATGATCATTTTGAAACAAAAAATATATAATGACACTATTTATGAAAAACAAATATGTGTTCTTAGGGGTAAACTTGTAATATAAAGAATATGTATAATATCAAACAACACAGCTTTCTTTTATTTATTCTCATATTATAAAAATGTTGTGTAAAAAGTAAAATCTTTCAAAAAATGGTTTGCCCAAAAAAAAGTAAAGCTTTCAAACACTATTTTTTTAAAGTACTTTCTTTATTTTATATTAATTGTCGCTTTATAATTTTTGTTACATAATAAGTGTTATTTTACAATTTCAGTATAATTTATATTTACTTTAAACTCAGTATCAAAATGCATGTTGATCAAAAAAAAATACAAAATGCATTACTTTTATAAATAAATTTATTTAACGAAATGCTATTGGTAAATTGATGAAATTAATGAAATCATAAGTGAGTTTTAATCAGTTTCTTAACATGTGTGAAAATATCTAATTAACACTCTTTGTGAAACATATGGAGTACATAGTATACATGTCAGCAGTTGGTATAATATTTCCTCCGTTTTATAATAAACATACTATTAAAAAGTGATTAAAAATATTTAATTTGTTATTAATTACACATATTTGACTAATAATTATTTGATATAAATAAAATTATTTACAAAATTAATGTAATTTGTAATTATTTTTTCAGATGGAAATAAATATAATTTACTTTGAAATTTTAAAGTGGTATTTATTGTGTAACAAAAAAATGGTAGAATAACACTTATTTCGAAACAGAAAAGTATATTCCAAGTAATAGTTTTCTTTTTTATCTCCCTATCTAATAAAAATTTTACATTTAAACTAAAAATACTTTATCAACCAATATTATTATTTTTTTTTGAACATCAACCAATATTATTACAAAGAAAATATGTCCTCGTCACGGAAAATAACTAATAACCTGTAAATTTTTAAACTTTGTGCTTTAATTTTAATTATAATTTCGTTTTTCTTATAGCTCACCCAATAAAGAGATGGAATTGAGAGACACACAAAAAGTTGGGTGCAATGTCAGTAATCAAGTTTAAAATAATGATTAGAGGCATGGAATTCTGGAATCGAAACAAACGAAATGATTCTGTGTTCAGAAAATTGCAAAAAGGTCACTTAACTAATCTTAAACAAAGTCTTCTTCCAACTCACTGTCAATAATCACATTAACTCAGACCATGATTAACCTCAGTTTTTTAAGTTAAGTTCTTAGTTTTGGCTAAAAATTGATTTTTATTTTTTCTTATATTTTAATTTTTAAAAAATTAAAAATCATCTTTTAAATAAGAAATAATAAAAATATGTCTCTTAACTAAAAAATGTAAGAAATAAAAAATATCAAATTATGAATTAAAAACTCTAGATAAAAACCGGGATTAGTCATGTCCTAAAGTTTTGCTTTCTTTAGCTAAGTTTCTATTTCCTACACTTAGAAAAAAAAGTTTCTACTTCCTACACAATATGTATACGGATTTATGTTAGAAATAGAAAAAAAAAATGTATACGTACTCATAGTAGTTATAACTACGCGACTTTTGACGTCATCATTATTTTCCTATCTCCTCACCTTTATGTTGACTACCAACAACCAAAAAAATAAATAATGAAAAAGAAAAGAAAAGAAAAATGATAATTTGGGTCATTAAAATATTAACTATAAAGTTTAAGTGAAATGTTAAAATTATTCAATACTTGTTTCAGAAAGAGAATGTTTTAAAGACAGAAATTTTGAATTTTCTATATATATTATTAGTTAGTAATAGGAAATTGTAAAATGTATATCAAGTAATTAAGTTTATTAAGTTATTATTAATTTAAAGTTATCAAAGATTGCTAATCACAAAAATAAAACATTACAATCAATTAATTAATTTAGTATCTGTGAAAAGCTGAAAATATCTATTAATATAAACTATATGATCATTTTATGAAAGACATCACGAGACATTTTTTCAAATTTTTCGACATAGCCAGTTCATTTCATTCCGCTACTAATTACATTTATTACGTTTAGTTTGTTCTAATTAATCACCTAAATATGTCTGTTGCACCCAAGAAAATCACATATGCCTTTCAATCAGATTTTTAATATTTACCGTTCGATATATATGAATACTAAATCACTTTTTGAGTTTTTGTAGTGAAATGTTTAATTATCGATGAAAAGGCCACATCTTCCGGAGAAAAGCTTACAGACATGCAAGACTTTTAGTTATTGTTTTAGATCTTTTTGGAAATAAATCACAACAAAAGCAATTAAAGTCACACCTAAACTATTTACAACTTAAATTCTAAAGTTTTTGGTAAGAAAAAGTTCTAAATAAAAAGTTAAAGATACGGCACCGACCAGTCAAGCCATTAGTTTTTCTAAAATGATAAGTGTGCTTTTAAATGGAGAGCACATTTATGAATATTAGCAAAACTGAATAGAAAAAAAATGCTTTTGAAATAGTTTTCCAACAATAAAAATAGGGGATGCATTACTATTGGTTATTACGATGACTGTGGGCTGTTAATTTGTTTAAAGGGAGCTTTTCTAAGAGATTTTTAAGGTCAAGGGTCATCGTTAGGATGTGGGCTTGCTTCCTACAATCTAGTTGCCTTCTGGCCCTACCTTTTTCCTTTTGATAACTACATCTGGACCTGGGCACGGATTGGATATCCGAATTTTTGAAGGTATTTGTGATTTGCTTCGAATGTTACAGATATCTAATTTTTCGATTTGCTTTGCTTCGAAAAAATATGGATATTCGGAAAAACGGATATCCGGAAAATTAACAGATATTTGCAGATACTTATGAATATCTCATTTGTTTTGATTAATACGAAAATCTTAAAAATTTGATTCAAATTTGTTTGTAAAATATTTTTTTTATTATATAAAAGATAAAAATTAAAAGAAGTAGTGAATCTACATATTTTATAAATTTTAAAACTTAGTTAACAATTAAGAAAAAATATAATTGTTATAAATGTTTTCTCTTTTTTTTTATGTAATATTTTTATATAAGTAATAATGTGAATAGAATCTATTAAATCATATGTTAGAATAGTAATTATATAATTTTATACATTTAAAACTTTAAATACAATCAAAATATACATGTATTTATTATTTGACAGATCGGATCGGATATTCGCTTCCCAAAATTTTAATATTTGTGATTTGCTTTAATTTTAACGGATATTGAATTCTATTATTTGCTTTCCTTCGAAAGCTTGCGGATATCCGGAATTTTCGGATCGAATAGTAACGGATAACGAATCGAATGAAATTTAACGGAATAAAATGCCCAGCCCTACCTTTTTTTTTTTCATTTGTTAATCCTCACGATATCTACTAATTGACAGATATGTAAATATACAGAAATAAGGTCTTGAAAACATATAAAAGAGATCAATATAGATTTTTCAAAACTTTTATATTCCTGAGTTGGAGTTTTAGTAGTGTACGTGTTTGATGCCAAAAAAAAAAGTGTATGTGTTTTTTCGTTCTAGAAAAATAGTGAATACATGGACGAAGGTAACATTCAAATAATTGTAGTTTGTCGATATGATGATAGGTTATTGAAAAAGACAAGCGAAATCAAATGGCTTTACAGGGAGGTTCGTCTTTTAATTTGTACACTAGTTAACTAATAACAAAGAAATATATAGCAAAACTATATAACAAGAGTTGAAACAATAATCGAGAAGAACACCAAACTGAAATAATCATTAACTATTGAAAATTGAAACGTAAAACTAAAATTCATTGGACGCACACTTATTTTAAATTAATAAATGAAAACAAAATGGAAAACTATAATAAGAGTTGAATTTAGTAATCAAGAAAACAAAAAAGGTGTACAAAAAGACACATGTGTTTTCCTCGTGCATCTTGTTTTAGACAACAATACTCATATATATATTGACTCAGTCTCCTCTAGCTCTCTCACTCTCCAACTTTCATATTGGTAGCTATTAAATATTTTTTTGTAAAAACAGTACATGCTCTGTTCTCTTGATCTTGATTCTTGATTTAGATAATCTTGAAATCTGTTGATCATGATGTCGGAATCTATGAGCATATCAGTAAACGGACAATCTCAAGTACCTCCTGGGTTTAGGTTTCACCCGACCGAGGAAGAGCTGCTGCAGTATTATCTCCGGAAGAAAGTAAATAGCATCAAGATCGACCTCGACGTTATTCGCGACGTTGATCTTAACAAGCTCGAGCCTTGGGATATTCAAGGTTTATTTCCATAAATAACAATTATTTTTTTTGTATAAGATGAATCAATTTTTTTATGGGTTAGTTTTCTCCTTTTCAGTTTTCACAATCTCTCTTAGTTCAGTTTTGAATAGTTTACTTTTATATAAATGTTATCTTGTATATTGAATTTTAGCTATATGACGTTCTCGTGTATCCTTTTACGAGAATATGACTAGGGTGCAGAGATTCTACACTTAGTCGTTGTTGCTGCTTGTTTATATTAAGGGTTAGTTATTTACTAAAAAGCTACAAGATAGGCTTGGTTGGTTAACTATATAATTTATGTTAAACTTATTCTGATTGTTTTTGTCCGTTATGCAGAGATGTGTAAAATAGGAACAACGCCTCAAAACGACTGGTATTTCTTTAGCCACAAGGACAAAAAATATCCGACAGGGACGAGAACTAACCGAGCTACGACGGTCGGATTTTGGAAAGCAACGGGCCGCGACAAGATCATATATAGTAATGGCCGTAGGATTGGGATGAGAAAGACTCTTGTTTTCTACAAAGGTCGAGCTCCTCATGGCCAAAAATCTGACTGGATCATGCATGAGTACAGACTCGAAGACAACGTTATTTCCCCTGATGATCTCACCGTTCATGAGGTATGTATCAATTTCATAACATTTATACGAGTTATATATATGATATATCTGATTCAACCATCTCTTGAATATGTGAGACTGTTAAATCTCATTGTATATCACAGTTTTCGTCTTTTTATTTTGATTATCAGCCACTGACCCTTATAGAAGTTTTTTTTTATAAAAGTATTACTAGTTAGTTACATGCACTAATATTTTCGTCAAGAAGTATATTTATGTTTAAATGTTTTTTTTTTCTTTTGAAAACTTGCCATATATGTTTAAATGTTTACATTATAATTGCAAAGATATATAGACACGAAATATTTCATATGGAAATTACAAAATACTATTTAATACAGTTAGTCAAGAAAAAAGTTTAGAAAGCAGAACTAACACGAATTGCAAGTAAAGCGAGACCTAATGGCTAAAGGGAATAAGCAAGATCTCTTTGAAAACGAGATTTAAATTCCTAGAACTTATGGGGCGATCTTGAATTTCACTAACATAAATTTATCTTATTTTGAATATTTAAGGTGGTGATTATTATTGAGGAGGCATCACAAGACGAAGGATGGGTGGTGTGTCGTATTTTCAAGAAGAAGAATCTTCACAAAACCCTAAACAGTCCCATCGGAGAAGCTTCCCTGAGTGGCGGCGGAGGCATGGCGAGGACGTCGTCTTCATCTCAGTTCTTAAACGATGATAGTCTCGAGCAATTCCTAGAACTTATGGGGCGATCTTGTAAAGAAGAGCTAAATCTAGACCCTTTCATGAAACTCCCAAACCTCGAGAGCCCTAACAGTCAAACATTCAACAACAACTGCCATGTCAGCTCTCCCGACACAAATCATGTTGTCCAGGTCAGCAACGTGGTCGACACTAGCTTCGTTACTAGCTGGTCTGCTTTAGACCGCCTTGTAGCCTCACAGCTTAACGGACCCATATCGTACTCAATCGCAGCCGCCGATGAGAGCCAGGCAGATCAAGATCACCTCGCCTTACCTTCCCTCCGATCTCCATACCCTAACCTAAACCGGCCCGGTTCGTATCACGATGATTTATCGCAGGAACATCCAGCGGATATGGAGCTATGGAACACGACAGCGTCATCTCTATCATCATCTTCTGACCCATTTTGCCACGTGTCGAACGGTAGTGGATAAGGAAAATGGAGGGAAAGAGAGAGACACACACACATTAAGACATTTCACATTTGTGTAGAAAGATATAATCATACCATATAGTTGTTGAGACATAAAAAAGGAAGTCAGATTTGTGATAATTACAGTGGTTATGTGAAATATTGTAACATAGATGATATAAAACTAAATAACTTTAAAAGAGGGGAATAAAGATCTCGAAAGGAGAGATTTCGTTATAGATGGGGTTAGGCATTATGTATGAATATCATTAATCAAAATGTCATCAATCTGTTAATTTAATCTTCTAGAATCTAGAAGCAAAACCATTAAATAAAACTTTTTTTTTTGATGATCAAAAAGAACGGAAATATTCAATGGTTTTGCTTCTAGAAGATTGCAAAAGGAAATATTTTTTTCAGGAACTTTTTTTTCTGAACAACTATTTTTTTCCAGGAACTATTATTTGGAAAGTAACCGAAAGGATACTAAGGGTGGACACTTTATCCGATATCGGAAGTGACACCTGAACCCGACCCAAAAAACCCGAACCGAATTTTGAACCGAAGTAACAAAATACCCGAACGGATATTAAGTTAGGAGAGATTGGATATCCGAACCCGAACAGATAATACCCGAACACGAATGGATATCCGAAGATAACCGAACATATGTATACTTACCCTTATTTTTCTAGTTTACATCTCTCATTTTATTTAAAATATTTATATTGGTGTTACACATACTTTAAGATTATATAGTATATATATAATTATGAAGAAAATAATTTGATATTCATTTAAAATGCATGTCAAACTTTTTGTTTCTTGTATTAACAAAAGTTACATCCAAAATTTAAAAACAATAGCCAAATTAATATTTTTATTTTTTGAAATGTTATCTCCAAATCTATTAATCATTCAATCTATAAAAAATAGAAAAATCAGTTAAGTGAAATCTATAATTTTAAATACAAGAAATTTAAAAAATTGAAAATTTTATTTTTATTTCTTCTAAAATCTAAATATCCGAACCCGATCCGAAATTACCGAACCAGAACTAAAAATACCCAACCCAACCCGAAGTACAGAAATACCCTAACGGGTTCAATATCCCTATACCGAAATACCCGAAAATCCGAAATACCCGATCCGAACCCGAACGGGTACCCGAACGCCCACCCCTAAAGGATACTATACAGTTTGTAGAGTCTTCCAACGATAATTAATACTCTATTCGTTTCTTAATAAACGTTATTTTGACATTTTCACACATATTAAGAAATTGATGGAAATATATGTAAGTTTTTATTAATTACACATTTATGACTACTAGTATTTGAAATAAATAAAATTATTTATAAAATCAATTCTGTGTTTGCAAATAATCTTCAGTCGAAAGTAAGTATAATTTACATTGTAATTGTAAAGTGACACTTTTTATATAACAATAAAAAATATTAGAATGATACTTATTATAAAATAGAGTGAATAAGGAAAAAATAAATAATTTTTATCTTCGCAAAAAGGAATGATATGTATATGCATTTCTTATGTTGGCAAAGAAAATAATACTCTTTCCGTTTCAAACTATTTATCATTGTAGGGTATAATTTTTGTTTCAAAATAAATATCGTTTTCGATACTCAATGCAAAATTTATTGATAACATTTTCTATTTAATTTTTCTATTGGTTGAAATATGGTTATGTGTATTGGTAATGATATTTTTATTTTGAAAATACGTAAAACTAAAATATTTTCTTAATCTTTGTGGATAAACCTAGAACAACAACTAATATGAAATAGAGAGAGTATATATATATGATCTCGTATTAAGTACTGTCAGTCGATTCTATGTTCGATTTTAAGAGATTACGATGTTTGAATTAAAGAGATTACGACTGAGTATCATTAATTAATGACAACATACAGTAATATGTTTTTTTGTTCTTACTCAAGAAGGTTAAAACACACACACACACGTACAGTACAATTGTTTTGAATTCTAAATCAATCATTATCCATTAATCGATAAAACATAGTACCTAGTGGTGTGGTACTGAATCAGTGCCGGGTCTGGACAGATACCTGTGATGCATTTGCACGGGGCCTACATTTTTGTGGTACCCACAATATAAAAAAAAATCCTTTTAAAATAATTTGTTTTGCATATCTAATTAAACATAAAAATTATAAATACACAAAACTAAACAAAAACTTCATATAAATAAGCTACTTAAACTATGTAATATGTAAATATCTTTTAAAAAATGTTTCAGTTAGTTATTTGTTATATAAATGTATAATAAATATTGTTTTTCATAAATTGTTTAGTATATTTTATTGATATTAAAATTATTATTTTCAGTTTTGTATAGGGCCAATGAAAACTCAGGACCTGGTATTGACTGAAGATAAGGTAACCTATTATTATTCGTCTTCACTATAACAATGTATCGATTATACACATGTGCACCCAAATTATTTAGCTAAGAAAATATAATACCTAGAAAACGATTAAGAAAACTGATTAAAAATTGTTTTGGTTCATTCAAAACCATATTTGTCGAGAAAGTGAAAAGATAATCAAAACTATAACGATGCTTTGTTTTTTTTTCGGCGTACTCAGGCTATATGGTCGTGTGCTTCCATGTCTTCTATAAAACCTACTGAGTAAGAAAAAAAAAACTCATATTTAAGGATAAAAAATATTTTGAATAAAAGGAAATCTTTAATATTTGAGGATATAAACGAATATTTGTTTTTAATCTTAACGAATACACCGACTATACACTATTATTATAAGATCAAAATCCTAAGAATGCAGGTAAAAGGCATTCAACCTATTTTTACTACAATCAAGTGCGTAGAGTTAGGGTTGTTGATCCCAATACATCGTACCATTGTTATTTGATCAATAAAACTTTTTTTGATCTCTTGTCTTCCTTAATATCTCAAAAACTGATTTTATTTTACATTAACAGTTTATATATTTATAAAAATTACTTTTATTTGAACATAATAATTTTTCTGGATCTGATTTTTGGATATTATGGTAGATGATATGATATTCTTTCATAATATTCAAAACTTTAATTATCCCCTATATACTAAAGCACAAGTCACTTCTCCAATAGAATTCTAACAAGTGGAATATTAGAAAAATAAATTTATATTAATTCAAAAAAAAAAGAGTGCGATTCCAGTTTTTCTAAACTGCCGAATGACCAACTCCTCATATCCTCAACCCCACGATCAAAAGAAGAAAAATAACTAATGATCATGATTTTATTTTCCGTGTCACTTTCCATCTTTAATTTTTTTTCTTTATTTCTTCTCTTCTACATTTCTCTGCTTCTTCTCCATCATTTCATTTTTGCAAGGCATACATATTTAAAATGATAGAGGTTAAAACTACATAATAATAAAAGGGCATACAAACAGAAGAAATAGCGATGCTTGGAATGGAAACACGCAAGGTAGAAGAGAAAATAGCAACATAATTTTATATTCATTGCATTATATTCTTTGGTTTTGGGACTGAGATTTTTGATTGATGCAGAATAAAAATCTTTATAGGGTTTATGTGATTACTCTTAATTTAGATTCAGTTTCCTTTTTATTAATCATTAGTATTTTTGTCACTAAAGAATATAACAATGTCTACTAAGATAACAAAATGTGTTTATAAACAAAGTGGAGATAACAAACTACATTGTTTTGTGAACTGAAGTTATTTTATTTATGTGTACTGAGGAAACAAAGAATACAAATTTGCAATAGGATGGAACTTATTCGGCAAATAAAGATTTAAAAATCCAGGTTAGTGAAGCTGAAAAGAGCCAAGCTCTTCAATGCTCAAAGCTATAATCTATGTTATGTTGGATTTCTTTTTCATTTGTTTTTTCTCTAACCACTTTTTTTTTATTTAGATATTGTCAAAAAGGAGGTAAACTTAATCCAAATATGCAATAACATGTACACAATGAACTTAATCGATTCTCAATTTGCTGGAAAGTGTTTATTAGTTGTGATGGTGGTAATTTAAAGAAACAAAGTGATATTAATCTTTTTTTATTATAAACTCTATACATATATTATATTTTTTAAAAATACATCACACAAAACAATGTTCGTGCGTAGCACGAGAGATATACTAGTTTAGTATATATTACCAGTCATTTTGAAAAAAAATATTAGTAGTCATTCAAAATTAGTTTTTTAAAATAATGTTTGAATAAACATTCGACTTATACATCTGCAATAATATCTGGTTCCACACATTTAATCCCAAAATTTGCAGATAATACAATTAATATGAGGCTTATCCTCCTTTACTTAGCTGTTTAATGAAATTTCCTTTCTTTTTGTCATGTAATTATTAATCTTTCTAATACTATTAGTTTGTAAGGAATGGGTCGATAGAAAGATCATGCATCTGCCTAAGAAGTTGACAACTACTCCTTAACGTCATAATTAATACTCCCTCTGTTTTTTAAAAATACATATTCTAGACTTTTCACATATATTAAAAAATCACATTAAAAATGCATTGATTTTTTTGAATAACAATTTTCCATAATCTTTAACCAATAAAAATCCAATAAACACAATTAATTTTCTTGAAGTTAACAGATTTTCATTAAATAATACATTGAAAAAGTAAAAAATGTATTTTTTTAAAACAAATTTTTTTCCTAGAACATGGATCTTTAAAAAACAGAGGGAGTATATATACATAGAAACATTTCATTGTGTGGGAATTGGAAGGTTACTAACTATAGTAAAAGGCATGTCATAACTTATCTGGGCCGAAAATTTCAACAATGTGACTCAAAAGTCACGTATATTCCACTATCATTGTTGTGTGGGGTGGAACGTTCATATTATTTTCCTAGTTTGTATGCTATAAACTTGATGTTATGGAATCGAAAATTAAGATGCACGTGTCCAGGGCATTATAAACAGAAGTTAAATTGGTTGGAAAAATGGACGTTAATTAAAAAGAAGTATGCCTTAAATTACGCCTTAAGATATAACTTTATTGGTGTTAAAAACAATAAAAACTTTATTATTTCAATAAACGGAGTAACTCATTCCGTTGGTCTCGGAAAATTCATCTGCTGATTAACTTCTTTCTTCAACTCCAGAAAAAGGCGAAGTCAGAAACAAAGAAAATAAAGTTATACTACCTCTATTCCTAAATATAAGATGTTTAGAATAATTTTTTTGTTCTAATATGTAAGATATTTTCATATATTTAGGTAATTTTAACTTTATCCAAAACCGTATAACCAATCAAATTTAATAGTTCTATTTTTTAATTAGTTAAATAATTTTTAATTTATAACTTTAATAATATTTTCTTGATAAACGGTAATTTTTTTAATAAACATGTTTTACCTAAAACATCTTATATTTAGAAACGGAGGGAGGTATATGATATCTGTTTCACCGTAAATAACATACAAACACACTAGCATCACAAACGATGATTATAACATTCCATCTTTTCCGACCGCGACAATGGAAGCTAAAGGAGAGTCCGAACAGAATGGATTTGCCGACAAAAATTAACCCATAAAGTTTCACTTTTTAATGTCTGATCATATCAAAGCCTTTTGATTTGAGTTTTTACTGAACATGCCTTTTGATTAAGTTATGCTTTTATATTTTCCTCTCTTTTGTGCTTCTTTATCACTAACACTAACGAATTTCGAGAATAATGATCTGAAGGTAATATTAAGAGATCTTTTGTGTTGGTGCTTTCTTTTATGCAGTGTCATTTAGTGTCTATGCTCATCCATTTGCTCTTTTTACCTTTATCAATTTCTCACCATTAATCATACATCAATCTTATCCTTAACTAACCCACAAGGATTATGGAGGAACAAAAATCGAAAATCATTATTACTCTCTCTATTTCATTATAAAATGTGACTTTAACTTTTTTTTTCTTGTTACACAAATAAACAGCGTCATTCTATAATACCAATGCAATTAATATTTATTTTCAGTTCAAAATTAATTGTAAAATGCATTGATGTTATAAAAATATATTTATCTAAAATATTACTCTATATGTTTCATATTAAATGTCATTTTATCATTTTTTTGTTACATAAAAAGTATCGTTTTACAATTTTAATACAATTTACATTTATTTTCAACTCAATATTAATTGTAAAATACATTGATATTATAAATAAATTTATTTATCTAAAATAATATTGGTTAAATAGATAATATTAGTGAAAACATAAATGCATTTCAATCAGTTTCTTAGGTATTGATTAGATGCGGATCAGTTAAAACTCACCTGTGGGATATAACTTGGTTACCATTCAGCTTACATTTTTAGGTACTAATTATTGTAAAAAGGAAAAAAACACAGAAAAGAAAGTACAGCGGGAACGATTTCTTCTTGACCGCACCTGAAAATGAAAGGTAAGAAATAAAGTGTGGTTTGGTTTGATTGTTATTTAATTATTTTTAAATTACTATATTTTTGTACTTTGCATTCACTAATTTAATGTATATACTAAAATGAATAAAATTATAATTATATTACAGATGTATATTTATACTTATGTATTTAGTTCATAACTTTTTATAATTCATATTTAAAAATAATTCTCTCAAGATTATTCAATTTTTATATTTATTTTGGTATTTTAATAAAATTTAATAATTATTATATTATTTAGAAAAATACATAATAAAGATTTAATAGTAAATTTTTTATATAATATTTTTATTTAAAATAACAAAATTCAATTAATTTTATTTCGAAACAACTAACACAATTATAATTTTTTAAAATAAGAAATTGGCTATACAATCTTAATAATAGCTAGCATACTAAATTTCATATTTCAGATTTATAAATACATAATTTGTTTTAAAACATGTTAGTATCATTGATTTTTTTGTTCGTAATATTGAAATATGTTATATGTATTCTGCAGTTACACTATTCATTTGTACATATTTTTATTCATATTTTGTTTTAAACTGTTTATTTTAGATGAACTGCATTTGTAACGCAATATGCATTTCTCTTATGCAAACCGCTATTAAATTGTACTGTATTTCTCAATCCGTTTATTTTCTATCGTTCAATCTGTTGTTACCATTTGGAGCTTTAATATATGTGAGAAATGTTTAAGTGATATTTTTTGTGAAACAGATAAAATATTAGTTAAATAGATGATATTATGTTTTCAGTTAGTTAGTTTATTAATATATGTGAAAAATGTTTAAGCGACATTTTTTGTAACATAGATGGAATATAAAAAGATGGTCAACTCAATAACCCCCAAATTAATAACCTTGGAATGAGTTGCTTTCGTAAACAAGCGATGCATATGAACGAAATCTCAAACTAATTTCCTAGTCTATATTTAAGAAGTGATTTTGACATGTGTCATCACCATATTAATTTTGAAAGAAAAATGATGACATGGCACAATAATATTGATGACATGGTTTGAAATAAATTATGACATGGATATTTACATTTATGTTAATTTATATTTAATATAATTTTTTAAAAATATAGTAATAACTTATAGATCATTATGACATATTTATATTTAATATTGATTTATATTTAAGGTAAGTTTTTAAAATATGGTAATAACTTATATATCATAATTAATAAAACAATAAATAATAAATTAAATAGAAATATAATAATAATTAAAATTTTGAAATATTATTTAGCTATATTTTCATAAGTATATAATTTTTATTACAAAACAATTCTTCAAAATACTATGCATTTTCTAAAAAAAGAATAATTTTCTTTAAATAATGACATGAACATTTACATTTATTGTTGATTTTTATTTTTAGTAAGTTTTTAAATATAGTAATAACTCATAGATTATCATTAATATAGCAATAAATAATATAATGTTATAAATAGAAATATAATATTATTTTTGAATTTTAAAAATTTAATTCTATTTAATAATTATTTTTAGTAGAAAAATCTCCAAAATTATACAGTTTTTAAATGTAATTTTCTAAATACTATTAGTTTATTTTTAATATCCATAAATTTTAGAAAATTATTTAGTTTTATGTTTTGATAATTATACACTTAACAAAATTTTCTCTTACATTTACAAAATTTGATTTACTAAATTTTAACAAAAGATATAAATTAAAGAATATTTCAAAATCGTAATTTTAAATATATACATATATATTACTAAATATAAATTTAATAAAAAAAAATTTAATCTTGAAGTTTTAAATATGATTAAATTAAGATTATATATTGTAAGCAAATAATAAAATCAAAAATTAACAAAATTTATATTTTAAAATAAATTTAAATTTTAAAACTTTTATTTCTGCACATGGTGCAGGAAAACACCTAGTTTGTTTTATAAAATGAAGCCGCCAGATCCGCCACATAAAATTTCCAGTTTTTTTTTTCTTTCTTAAAACTCACCGAATGCCTGTTCTATTTATCTCTGACATCCGTCGGCAGTACTTGGATTATAACTTAATCAGCAAGTGATTAACGGTAGGTGCGATGGGATAGTGCAGGCTCTGCCAAGGAGGTCTAACATCTATGTCAAGAAACATTATACAAATCTATATCCAATGAACCATGACAGTCTAATATTCGTGATTCTAATGTGAAAAGAAATAAATTAAAAAGGTGATTAGAATCTTAGTAGTTTTCTCCTTTAATAAAATAAAGCAATGTCACATAATTTTGAAGTAACTATAATTTGGTCGGAAGTCTGGGTTGTAATAACCGGGCCTCGTGGTCTGGTGGTAAAGGAACCTCGACTGATGTGTCCGTTATCACGAGTTCGAGTCCCGGTCACAGCGGATTTAACATGGTTTCCGTTTGACTTCCACGATCTTTTTCACCAGTTCCGATGGGATAGTCGGACTAAGTGAGAGTTCCGGATACCTGGATTATCAAAAAAAAAAAGTTTGGGTTGTAACCTTAGTTTCTGAAGAAATTTTGTTTTTTATATTTCCCGACTGTTGCATCTGTGTGTCTTAAATTTCTGTTGTACCAGTAAAATGCCCAGCACTCGCGGTCCGGTACGGTATGCCTTTCGGTTTAGGAAAGTTACTATTTCTATTGGGAAAAGGAAATCGGGTTTTTTGAGGCTGTATAAATATGGGTCTAAGGGTTTGTAAATTATTATCACATCATTAATAAGAAACCCTAAACGGGTATTTGCCTCAATACGTTTTTTTCTCTATTCTTTTTCTAACCTAAATCAAGGCTGTTCACAACACCTACTTTGATTCCGATGATTTATTTATTTCTGCAGACTCTTGTGTTCAGTAAAAAAAATTGATGATAAAAAATTGGTCAGAAGCTATTATGCTTTGAGCTTTAATATTCCATTTTATGGAATCAGATTGAAATTTTAATTGATAAGCTATTGTGTATTCGAGATACAACATCACATGAATTTTCTAACAGTTGATCCATAAATTTATAAAATTAGTATTTATATGATATTATATAAAAAGAGTCTGTTAAATACTGACATTGTATGATAGTTTTTGAGGTCAAAACAAAGGATTTTTTTTTTTTGACTAAGACAAAGGAAAATTTTAAGATTTTGAAAGTAAAATGATGAAAAATGGGCCAGTATTGATAACATGAGAAAACTATGTAGAATATATGACAACTAAAGTAAATTATTCTACACACATAGGTAAAGTGGCTTTGCCAGTTCTGCTTAGATTGACTCATTATCCGCGGCCCCGCCCATTTGACCCGCCGCGGAGTAGATGCGGATCGAGTGATTTGAAAAAATTGTTCGCGGATGCGGGTGCGTGTCGAGTGTTTTAATGCGGAGCGGGTGTGGGTCGACCGAATTTAAACTACAGGTACCCGCTAACCCACAAAATTATAAAAATATGGATTTTTAATAAAAATTATGTTTTTTATAAAAATAATAAAAATTACGAATATTTTTAAAAAATTAATTAAAATATATTATTTATATTGTTTTTTAAATATTAAAAAGTAATTATTTTTATTATTTTTTATATTACCCACGGGTCCCGCGTGTTATCCGTTAATTTATGCGGGGTGGAGCGAGTCTTACATCTTCTAGATGCGGGTCAAGCGGATCAAATTTTTGGATCAAAAAAATGATTCGATTCGCGGCGGGACGGGGCGGGTCGGGACGGGTCGACCGCAAACCCAGCACTAGTTCTGCTACTAGATCATCTAACCATTCAATCCATAACCGATCCTAAATCAGACCATGTGACCACATCATTAAAAGATTAAATAGAGTTAAAAATGGCTCTATCTATCAAATTACTTGGACTATTGCTAATGCAGGCCTAAGTATCTTAGAACTGGCCCATTAAACCATACACTAGTTGTACTGCTATTTGTTAATTGTTGCTTTCGTACATCAGAAAGCCCAATCGTCGTTATTACATGACTAGTTATTGATTTATGTTGTTGTAATAATAACCAACTGTCCTGTAAAATAACTTCGTTGTGATTAGATTGGTCATACAATAACTGTTTTACAAGACTATCGTCGAAGAAATATTACAAGTGAATATTTGTAGGTCAATGTCAAAGTTCCATGTCTTGAAACTCTTTGAGAAGCTTCTCGAACTCGTCTAACCTGTGTCCCCAATCGTTCTTGATCATTAAAGACCTCACGTTACTGTAGTCAACACCGTTATCTCCGGTGGACTCTCCCGCAGTGGATGACAGCTCCACACCTCCTATCTTCGTCTTCTTCTTTTTATCGGCGTTCGATCTCTTCCTCTGAGCCGTCGCTCTCTGAATCGCCAAGAGCACTTCTGATCCACTAATCTCCTTCTCGTCTGGAACCGGTTTGTTCGGGTTCGGGTTCGATTCTCCGGACCGGAGGAGGATTCGTTGGCCTAAACCGCCGACAGATACTGACTCAGATGTTTGTGATTTCCTCGGGATGTTACGACGGTGAAACCCGTCGTCATTACGGGGCGGAGGATGTGAATGGCCGACGGAGATTGAACCGGTTAGTCCCCTGGAAAATTGAACCGGCATCGGCGCCGGTTTCACGGTCCACATCATAACTCAGGATCTCTTGTGCGAATTTTGAGTTACGGCTCTCCTTTTATCGAGGTGGTGGAGAACCATCATCCACACATACACTTACTAATCAGTAGCTTATTGGGCTCTCTTAAACAAGTCCCAGTAATATACGGGCCTAAAATTTAGTTTGTGACAGACACTTAAATATATAATGAGTTTTAAACAGCCCAATAAAGGTTTTGTAACTACGAAAATTTAAGTAAGGGAATTAAGCTTATATCAGCAAAACTATTGAACAAAAGTCTAACTAAGATTTATCTCAAAAGTTAGTATATCGAGTGTTTAAATTATACAAATAATACCTTTACCAAGGTTTATCTCAAAAGTTCATAATTTTTCAAATCATAAGTTCGGCTTTTGTGTTGCACTATGTTTATGGAATAGAGTTGGATTTTCTCTCAGATAAGAAGCAAGATCTCATGCATATTGGTCAAAGGCTTCGTTTTTTTTTCTATTCAATTTAGATGGCCAGCATAGAAACAGCACTCAAATTCAGTATGAATGAATCAAGAGTCCTCAATTTGAAGAAAATACCATAAGAAAACCTCTGATCTCTTAAACATTTATTTCCATCTTTGACGTTCATTGGATAAACTTAACACCTATTTCAAACAACTAACACCTATAACCATATTTCACAATATTTTTTTACACACTCATAAGCAGAAAAGAAAGGAAACGAAAGGACGGTAAGTAAAAATTTACCAAGGCAAAGAAGAGAGACGTGAACCCCAAGCATCTCTTGCGCTTTTTCCTTCGTGTTTATTACTTACAAGAGGTTTCTTTGTCGGTTTGCTGAACTTAGACAGCTTCTGAACAGTCCCAATGGTTTCACATGTATCCTTGTGATCGTGTCTCTTCTCAATGTTCCAAAACTCTTCTTCATTGTCAGCCTCCAGCCTACACAGAGTAGACACTCTCAAGAACTTAGGGTTATTGCTTGTTTTCTCAGTGGCTAATATCTCAGAGTGGTGTGATTCCCATTCTTCTGATGTTTTTTTCTCGATCCACCTTGCTTTCGCATCTGCGTTTTCCCTCTCTTTGAGGTTCATTAGGATCAAAGTCTTGAGAAAGTTCATCACTTGTACCGCGTGGATCAATGCAGTTAAAGGATCTGCCATCTACAATAACAAAACATTTTTTTTCATGAGGACTGAAAGATCATAGACTTCATTAAAAGTAAAAGTATTTTTTTTTGTTACTGACTTGGGTCATATTTGGAGCGAAAACCATAGCTACATTGCGAGCATTCATTTTGTTGAACTGTTCATGCTCAACCACATCAGCCATTAGACCGATGGCCCAGTCGAGAAGTGCAGATTCAACCGGAGGAAGAAGAGTCACGAGCCTACTACAGTCTTCTTCTGTGTTACATTTCATCACTTGCTCTGGTGTCAGCACATCAAGCACTCCTGTTGGTAGCTCTCTAAACCAGGCCTGGTTCAGTTAAAAAATATAAAAATAAATCAAACTTACATTTTGAAGTTAAGATGTTAAAGAAACTAAAGATTAATGTTCTTTCTTTACACCTTTATGAGACCAGCCAAGCAATGAACATCGATCCCACGTGGTACTACACCGCTGTTTAGCTGTTTTCGGACATGCTCTTCTTTGGCATTATCTGGATTTATTCGGAATATTCCTTCAGCCTTAAAGTAACAAAACAATTACACATAATATTAGTATTCTTTTGATTCGAAAGTTATCAAAATTCTTACGAATAAGAAGAGAGTATATGCTTTACTTTAAGACCTCCTTCGGTATAAAGACGTTTCTGCATCCTGAGAAGGATCGTTGGAACGCTATTTCCTCTGTTGTCGTAAGAGCATTGCATCGACTTCGCTGATACTCCAAAGACGCTCACGCTGAAAAAAGTAAAAATAAAAACATACGTTATTAAGCCTAAGACAAACCTACAATCCCATCTACTGAAACCTATAAGTTCTATCGTTACTGATCTATAGTACTTTGCAAATCTATCTACTGACAATCTAGATGAAGACAACTGACAATCTACATGTTCTACCTTTACTCCTTTACCAAAATTATGTGGTCCCCTATTTTTTGTAATCCATATATATAGATATATAATGACAAATAATTATAAAGAAAGAAAATGGATCTGCGGTATATAGTTTTCTACTATGTTTCTTAACAATTAAACAAAATCATGGTTTTTGTTCTCTTAGATGCATCTACTGGAAGAGAATCGATGTAGAAATTGACTAATAATTTAGTCAATTTTTTTTGGTAAAACAATTTAGTCAAATTTGTTATGTAGTCTATTTTTTAATGTGAATTGAAGTGTAAAGGAGACCCATATATTTCAGGATACAAATAAATCTAGTGAAAGCCCAGAGTTTAGATCATCATAAGAAAAAACAAGTTTTCTGTCATGACCTTTTCTAGAGTTTAGTGAGTTAGAATATTTGGTTCTTGAAGTTTCAAACGCTTGGTTAACGATGATTTATAAAGAAAAAATAAGAGAATCTTCTGTGAACAAATGCATGTCGTAATCATACATTTAATCTAAACAACAACTATCTTAATGATTCTATCCAATACAGTAACATGTCAAATACAGGTTTCCAGCAATGAAATTAATAAATATTAGTTCAAGAGATATGAAATTAATATCGCTAGGAAAATCTCATAATCAAATTCAAAGTACTATCCAAAAAAAAAGAATTCAAAGTATCATAATCTTTCGTGGTAAAGAACTAAATATATATTAAAATTTTGACGGACCTGGCGCTAGGAGCTCGAGGAGATACCTCCGGTTCGAGCTCAGAGGGTAGACCAAGAAAACCATTAAACCGATCAAAAGTCACGTGACTCACGTGCTTAACCTCCGTCGGCCAACCTATATCCATAGAGGCTGCCACGTCATCACCACCTCTCTCCATGGTGCAAGACATCACCAGCGACTTCCTCAGAACCGCCGCAAGAAGGTCAAGCATCGTAAACTGTCCCGACCCGGATCTCGACCCGTGTGAGCTCAGAGGACTGGAAACGTCGTAGTAGTCTATGCTGGTAGGGCTATGTTCTTCTTCGTAGTCGTCGTAGGGGAAACCAGTAGCTCCGGTGGACTTGGATCGGGAGAAGGTAGTCATCAGTTTTTCCGGTCTGCCAGAGACACTGAGAGAATGTAATGTTAAGGGTGGAGTTAAGCAGAAGAAGCTTTGAATGTGAGAGAAAGAGAGAGGTATTTAAGGGACCGTTTGGTGGGTAAAAATTACAGGCAATCGCGTAGAAACAAAGGGACGTTTCTTTTGTGTTTTTTACTAATGTGCTTTTGTTTTTGGGATCTGCGTTTAGTGGATAGGGAGAAAGAGTGACGGAGACGTAAAATGAAAAAATGGAACCAATGTATGAAGTAAAAATTTATGGTCTTGTAATGGTTGGAAAAAGATGATAAATATGTCTCATGATAAGATTTATATATTAGAATAATATTAGAATAGTCCGGCGGCTCGTGACCCTGCCTAGGAGATGATTAAGAGATGCGTGACAACTGACAAGTAAGAATGGGGACATACGAGTCAGTGTTATTTTTGGAACTTTCTCTCATTTTGTTTTATTTACATGCATGGTTAATTCTTTGATCACAATTTGGTTTATGTGGCTCGTCTATGTATGTAAGTCATGATATTAACGATTCTTTTTTTACTTTCATATGTTCGTTTCTAAATGCAGCGGTCTCATGCATTTCAAGTAGCTGAATAGTGTAAAACTAATATGCTTAATTTGTCTTTAAAAATGCTCAAATGTAAAGTTGTTCAAAAAAAAAAAAAAGTTGTTCAAAAAAATGCTCAAATGTAAATATCAGAAGCTTGTTTTGTATCTTGTTCAAACATTTTTTTCTAAAGCAAGATCATTAAGTTCTTAAATCGTTTTTTCAAGTCAAATTTTCTTAATCAAACTTTAAACTTTTGAATTAAAAAACTCAGGATAAATAAAAACAAAAAGATCACTTATATATAAATTTAAAATGGGGTAAAATATTTGTATTTTTTTGGAGAATCATCCCGTTTGTTTACAAATATTTACTTATTACTTGAAAGTTATTTAGGGCTATTTTAATATTTGGGGAAGAATATTGAAAATGATATATAACACTAGCTTCTCAAATTACACATCATATGTTTCTTTTTTAATATTGAGATTCTACAGGTTTAAATTTACAAAGTCAATTGCAAATTTGGAGAGATAATTCGCACATTCCATAATTGGAAAATAAATATGTGTTCCAAAACTTCGATTGATTAAAGAATATACTGTTTTATGTTGCTCACTTGTTAATTTATAAAAATGTAAGCACCACTAATGATCAGACCTATACAACGTCGTTGTTAAGTGGGGGCGACGATACCCCTACACCACAAAAGACGACTTCGCTGTACTGTCTTGGCTATTGTTTGTTTGGTTTTTGTTTTCGATCGGGATACGTTGTCACATGGTTACATGTGCCTTGGTTCGTCAACATTCTTGTAACACGTCAACTACAGAATAAAGCATTTTGTATCGTAATAATCCGTCTTTTTAGGATTCGTTTTTATTTATATGTAATAAGAAAGTTGATGGTTAAGTATTTTCATATAATGTAATTCACTCGGTGACAACTTCTTTTCAAAATTCATACCTAGGTGAAGTCGTGTTTCTATAAGCTTAATGATATCTAAACGCATTATCTATTTGTTAAGGAGAATAGATTACTAGGATTTTCATATAATGGTTAAGTATTTTCATATAATGTAATTCACTCGGTGACAACTTCTTTTCAAAATTCATACCTAGGTGAAGTCGTGTTTCTATAAGCTTAATGATATCTAAACGCATTATCTATTTGTTAAGGAGAATAGATTACTAGGAAACGTCGTGCTGTATTTATTCGTTATCATCATTATTGGTATAAGCTTTTTCTATACCGGGAAATCCCTGAGAGGAATTAAAGCCGTTATTATCTGAGTTAACAGTCACAACTGATGAACACTCGTTCACGTGATAACTTCTGTTTTAATTTTGTGAATTCTCGTGGTGTCTGTCCTTATACTCGTACTCTTATACTTACCAGTTTATTTACCTTATGTTCCTATAATCTTCTCAGTATTGCCACTCGAAATGTTTCAGTGATTAAATTAATGGGTTTAATATATCTCCGAGTTTTCAGCGCGTAACCAACTTAATTGTCATCTAGACCCTAGCTAAAATATAAAATTGAGCATAAAGTTTTCTTTATGAAAAGTAACATTTTTGTTTTATGACTATATCATTGTTTTATTCCCCTCTAGGCGGAAAAATGTTTGCCACTAAACGAACTTTCAACTTCCAAGGAATATCAATTAAACAACCTCAGTCAACATTGCAATAATGTGTCAGGAATTCATGAGATTTAAAACAAAATAAGATATTGTTTCACACTTTCACTCATTGCTATTTAGGTTTAGATAAAAAAAAGTTCTGAGTTTTGGCATAAGTTATTGTAATGTGCACGTGGTCAATATTACGGATCGTTGTTGGTTAGCAATTGTGAACTCAACAAATTTGGTAATAAAGATCATTACCAGGGGAATAAAATTGTTGAGGTGGTTAGTGAAGGCACAAAACGCATGCGCATAATCTGAAGTGGACAAAGATGGCTTTTGATAGCAATAAATAACACGTTCGCTGATGCAATGAACATATGTTTAGTTGTGTTAACAAAGAATATGGGCGTTTTAATCATTTCTTTTAGTTAGGATGCCAATAAAAACAAAAGCTTTGCTAGCAAAGGAAATTAATATAACATGATACCAGGGAGTGAAATTAGTAAATTGTGGTCAATTTTGGCTCCATTCGAAGAGTAAGTTTCAAGTAATTAGACAATTCTTTAGTATACAAATCAACAGCAATAAATAATGAATCGGATCTTTTTTGTATCTTATGTACTTAGTTTTTATAAATCAAACTAGTGTTTTTCTCATCGTTTAGATTTTTCCCTTATATTAGATGGAGTAAATCAATCGATTAACATATTCTAATAGTTATCATCATTTTTTTTGTTTGACTGAAGGCATTAATAGTTATCATCATGCGTCTTAGAGGAATCCGAATACGGTTCTTTCTGATATATGAATATCAGTTGAGTTTCAAACCTCTACATATTGTAAAAGAGAAAAATATCCATATGGAGAAAAATAATGTATATGCGTCTGCTAATCATATTATCAGATGATCCCAAAAACCGAAAAAACGCCGGCCCAAATGTTCGATTGCATGCTTCTCGCAGAAGCAAAACTACGATAGAAATCATTATTTAAGTAAATGTGTATATTTATATACAAAATATGACATACACGCTCGTATGTATCGAAAAGGGGTTGGAATAATTATTTAGATATCTAGAATAATGACATGACATGGACGTACATAGTCGTATGGTAGTTTGATTATGTTAACTTCAAAGTTACTCTCTTATATTCTTCAATTGTTTCGTCACTAGGTTTAGGTGTTGTGGCAACAACCTTAACCAAAACCACACCAACTACTGCCTAGAGAGAAGTGCCCTTTTCAATGTTTCGATTGATTTAATCCTTAAGCTACCATCGATTATTGCTAATGCATTTCAATATTTTGATTATTTTCTTCAGCTGTTGATACGGGGCCGACAGTGGGCTGACACATTTCCCTTTGGACATTGTTAACGATACCCTGGGCTCGACTGTCTCGGGTCTAACCATTCGGATATATTATGACTTTTTGTGAAAGAAAATATTATGACTTTTTAGCATTTCAGGATATTTCAGAAAAAAAAAATATATATATATATATATATATATATATATATATATTATAGAAAATCATTCTTGAAGTAATACTAGCAAGACTATAATAGTAAAATTTCATGTCATAAAATGATATGGTTCAATTCCCAAAATGTATAGATCATAGAAAATCGTGTATTAATATAGACTAGTTTACATACTTTTTGATAAACGTTTAAAATTTTGAATTTTAACTGTTGTTGATTAAATCTGGACGTACGTATTCTACCAATCGTTTGGAATTAAAAAAAAATTAGCACATGGAATTTTCTGTTTAAGAATTGGCGTATAACTCATTTAATTAATGCTTTTATTTAATTGGAGAATTTTAATATATTTTGTAGTATACTTGTAGGCTTGTGTGATGTGTACTATCTAAAATAATAAGCCGAAAGTTATGAAAATCTGCACATGTTTTATTGTTAAACTGCTGACATAAAATATACCAAATAAAACGATTGGCTGTTGGGTCATTGAGACAAATCCAAATGATGAAGACTTCTTCTACCAATGAATGTGTATTGGATGTCAAACGAGTATAATCAAAATTTAATACATGTGATAATATTTTCCGAATATAAAAAAAAATATCTGTTTCACTGGATATCTGTGATAATTTTTTAACTAATTGTATTTCTAAACCAAATCAAGAGACCTAAACTACGTGCTAAACCAAATCAAGAGACCTCTTAAATTATACTTCTAAGCTTTAAATGGTCTTAGTTCAAAGATAATCTGCCTCTTACCTACTTGATGATAATGTTTGTGTTATAACTCCCTTCAGGCCCATAGACGTCGCTTTTCCAATTAATTACCACTAATATTTAAATTTTGCCAATGTGACTTGTTATTGTCTAAAATAGATATCTTTTCAGAAAAAGAGTGTACTTAATTTGAATAAAGTTTATAGCTTAAGGACGTACAGAAAAGCGATTATTTCCAAATTCAAGAAAAGCTGTAATCACGATGTGTGTTTAATTCTCAACAACAATCACATTTCATTTAAAAGGGTGAGTAATCTTGACTGAACGGCCTAGATCTTCACGTAAGATAACGTACTCCGTATTATCTCCTTTTCGAAGTTTCGGACCAGGTCGTAAGCACATCTTTTATTCATCATGAATCATCCTATGGAAACTCCGTTTTAATTGCATCCAATAATACTAAGTTACGTGTCATTAACAAATTACGCTCTTCTTTATAAAACCGTTTTACTAATTAAAAATTGTTAAAATCTCTTAATTAAAGGAGCCAAAAGTAACAAAAGACAAAACAATTAAAGGATAAAGGAAAGTGTAAAAGAACTCGTACTACCATATAATTAAAAAAGGAAAAAGACATAAGGACAAATAAACATTATTTTACATCTCACAAACGATATTTGAAGTCTTAAAAATGTTTTAGCTAAATGCTACCAAACTAGCCAAAATTAGTGAGCCTAATGATGATAATAACCAGAGCCAAATATCTTACATATTACAAATTGAAATACCAAAATATTGATACAAGATTATCAAGTCCTCTTTGTTGTAAAATTAATCCAATGTATGTAAGATCTAAAACTTTAATAATACCAAAAATCTGTTAGATATTATACTTCTCTCAAATCAAGCTGGTTTAAATTATTATTTTTTAAAAATTATTAATAAAACAAATTAAGTATTATGATTCTAAAAGAAGCAAGTGAATTTAAACTATATGTTACTTTGTATAGAATGTTTAAAATTAAATGGATCAGATTATGTGTGAATATACCCATATTAGACCAGCCAAAAAGAGTAATCAAAAATAATAATAATAATCAGTTCTGGAAACATATTATTACATATCAAATTAAATATCTAGAATATATAGAATACAGACTATTTACCCAGTCTCCCAACCTCTCTCACTCCACACCAAAAAAAAAAAGTTTTCTTGAGATCAAATACTACATATAGGTAAACGAAAAAAATTGAGACACAGCAATATCGGAAGGGTTGTTGTTGAATGGGTGGAACGAGTTAAATGGTTCACACACACAACATCAAACAAATCAAGATCTCCACCGTCCATTTCAACATCTCAGATTTTAATCCAACGGTTAGATTACTAAACCAAAAAAAAAAAAAAACACCACCGTCCCGTCCCGTTCCGTTTCGGATTTGCCTGTCACTTTGGTTTCCTCCTCTTCTTTCTTTTGTCTCTTTTAACACTTCCCTTGTTTTGCCTTGTCGTCTTGTCTTTCTTCTTCTTCTTCTTCTTCTTCTTCTTCTCCTTCTCATTCCTTTTGTTTATCGTTTTCCTCAGATCTATCTGATCCGTACACTCTCTCCCCCACCCCCCCTCCTCCTAATGCCTCAGATTTGATTTTGTTTATTTATTACTGAGTAGAAGCAGCAGCGATGGGGCAATGCTACGGGAAGGTTAACAATCAGAGCAAGCAAAACGTCTCCGACGAAGCTAACACCACTACTTACGTCGTCTCCGGCGACGGGAACCAGAATCAGCCTCTAACCACTCCTCAGAGAGCTAACAAGAACGCTACTACTACTACTACTACTCCAGCTAGGTCTTCGAATCCGAGCCCATGGCCTAGTCCTTTCCCTCACGGATCCTCCTCGAGTCCTCTCCCTCCCGGCGTCTCTCCCTCTCCGGCGAGGACCTCGACTCCGAGGAGATTCTTCAGACGGCCTTTCCCTCCGCCGTCTCCGGCGAAACACATCAAGGCATCGCTGATCAAACGGCTTGGCGTGAAGCCTAAGGAAGGTCCGATCCCCGAGGAAGGAGGGGAGAGTGAGCAGTCGCTTCTCGATAAGAGCTTTGGATATGGAAAGAACTTTGGGGCGAAGTATGAGTTGGGGAAAGAAGTGGGGAGAGGGCATTTTGGTCATACTTGTTCTGGTCGTGGGAAGAAGGGTGAGATTAAGGATCGTCCTGTTGCTGTCAAGATCATCTCCAAGGCTAAGGTCTCCCTTTTCGATCTGTAATGAGTAATGATTTATGTTGAGCTGCTGAAAATTTAGATAATGGCTCTGGTGTGACAGTGAATTGTCTTTTTGCTGACAGTAGATAGATTCTCTGAGAGAGCAACAGTCTTTGTCTCTTTAGATAGGAAAGATTGTTTTTGTCTGGAAGTGAGTTGAGTAGAACTTTTTGTCTGCATTAGGACAGGATGGCCACTCAAAGCATCTAAACTGTCTGATTTTATATTCTAATGTTTTCATGCGTTTGTTTATGGTAGCGGTGCAGCTTACATTTATGTTACGCTTTGATTTACTTAGCAGCCTGGTTTGTAAGCATGTTATGGTCTTCCTTCCATGTAATATTTTTTGTTTGGTTGATTGACAAATGTAGATAGGGAAGTCTTTGTCTGGCTGCGTGTGCGTGGTGGGGCGACACCCCCTCTTTGTTTGGATTAGGACATAATGTGGAACTAAGTATGGGTTTCACTTTGGAATTGCTTGTGATTTGTCCCTTCACTTTGTCGGATCCTTGTCATAGATAAAACAAGCAAAAGTGTGTTGAGAGTGTGACTGGTTTCTTTATCTTTTCTTTGCATTGGCAGATGACAACAGCAATAGCAATTGAAGATGTTCGGAGGGAGGTGAAACTATTGAAATCATTATCTGGGCACAAACATCTGATCAGATATTATGATGCATGTGAGGACGCCAATAACGTATACATTGTCATGGAGTATGTTCATTCTTCTTCTTTCCCCCATATATCATTAACATATTATTATTTGTAGAAAATTACTTAGAATCGATGCTTGGTTCTACTTCTACTTGATCAGGTTGTGTGAAGGTGGAGAACTTCTAGACAGAATTTTAGCAAGGTATGTGGGTCTGATTCCTATTTGATTCTCTCTCTATACATCAATCTATTCGTTCATATATGCTAATGCTCTCTCTCTCTTTTGTCTCAGAGGTGGAAAATACCCAGAGGATGACGCAAAGGCTATCGTCGTACAGATTCTAAACGTGGTTTCATTTTGTCATCTCCAAGGAGTTGTCCACCGTGACTTAAAGCCAGAGGTTCTCTCTTTTTTTGCTCTTAAACCTCCACTACCAATAACTCTTTATTACTGAACTCTAATGTTACCTTTGTTCAAACAGAATTTTCTTTTCACATCTAGCCGTGAAGACTCAGACTTGAAGCTCATTGATTTTGGCCTCTCAGACTTTGTCAAACCCGGTAAGACTATTTATAGTTAAGACTTCCCTTGATTAGTATCAGCCTAATAGTGAGTTTTGTTTCAGATGAGAGACTGAATGATATAGTTGGAAGCGCATACTATGTGGCGCCTGAAGTTCTACACAGATCATACAGCCTTGAGGCTGATATATGGAGTATTGGAGTTATTACGTATATACTCTTATGTGGAAGCAGGCCTTTCTGGGCACGCACAGAATCTGGAATCTTTCGCACTGTGCTGAGGAGTGAACCGCACTACGATGACTTGCCTTGGCCAACTGTTTCACCGGAAGGTAAAGAGTTTGTGAAACGTCTTCTCAACAAAGACTATAGGAAACGAATGTCTGCTGTTCAAGCTTTGAGTGAGTCTCTCACTTTCTGTCTTTCTCTATATTCACATGACTTGGAAGGGTGTTACCATACATTACAAAACTGATGGTTTCTTATTTATATTCAGCTCATCCATGGTTACGAGATGAGAGTCGTGCGCTTCCTTTAGACATTCTGATCTTTAAGTTGGTTAAAGCCTATTTGCACGCAACACCTCTTCGACGTGCTGCTTTAAAGGTAACACATCTCTTCTGTTTGGTTAGATTTGAAGCAGTGATTGATATGTTTCGGTAATTTTTTATTGAATAAAAAACATTACAGGCTCTAGCAAAAGCATTGACAGAGAACGAGCTAGTCTATCTTAGAGCACAGTTCATGCTCTTGGGACCAAATAAAGATGGAAGCATCTCCCTCGAAAACTTTAAAATGGTAAGAAAGGCCCTTTTGGTCTTTAAAAACATGGTCACATAAGCTTTTCCTTTTTTTAATTTTTTTTTCAAAGGTTTTAATAAGCTCAATTCTCGCAGGCGCTTATGCAAAATGCAACAGACGCAATGAGAGAATCAAGAGTTCCTGAAATTCTTAACATGGTGAGAGGACTATCAGTCTTGTTTGTTTGACTCGTTCAGAACACGAGTTTTTTAAAATGGATGTGTGTGTTGGCAGATGGAATCTCTAGCGTATAGAAAGATGTATTTCGAAGAGTTTTGTGCAGCAGCAATTAGCATACATCAACTGGAAGCTGTCGAAGCTTGGGATGAGATTGCAGCCGCCGGTTTTGAGCATTTTGAGACCGAGGGAAACCGAGTGATCACCATCGAAGAGCTAGCAAGGGTAACGAATGATGCTTAATCCTATTTATTCTAAGAACCGGTTTTGTTATTGCTCTCTAAATTCCAAACCGGTTCTTTTGAACAGGAACTGAATGTGGGTGCGTCTGCGTACGGGCACTTGAGAGAATGGGTAAGGAGTTGTGATGGGAAGCTGAGCTTCTTAGGCTTCACTAAGTTCTTGCATGGAGTTACTCTTCGTGCTGCTCACGCGAGACCTCGCTAGTCCTTTATTTTTTTTTTGTTTAGTTTTTTTTTTTTATCTTCTATTATTTATTTTTCATCAAAACAGATTTATTATAGACTTTCTGAGAGACGTAAGGGGTATTTTCGTCCATTTTTTTGTCTTTTCTTTATCATATTATAGAGTTTAAATTGAAGGTAGGTAAAACACCAACAAAAAATGTCCATAAGGTAGATCTATTTCAATCATTTTTGCAATATATTATATTTAAAACTATGGTTTTGAGCCACAGTTATGTTATATATTTTTACAATTAACGTTTTATTTCTTTAATCAGATGACTACTTCATCATAAAATTTGGATATTATGATTAGTATGGTTCTAAATTTCTGATTCATAACTTGAAAAACAATATCAGCAATTTTATAGTCTAATGGTATTGTTCCAAAAAAAAAAGTATAATAACTAGTATATGATTCATACACACCAAAATTGAAACTAAAAAGAAAAGTTTTATAACGATAATTAATGATAAGATAAAGCCCAAAAAAAGCTAAGCCTTTCCTTTTCGGGAGTGCTGCCGACAATCGAATCATGACCATTTATCACAAATTATCATAGTGATATGAGTGGGTTTGTTCGTACCCATTAGTCTACGGAATACAGGGAATCTACAAGGCCCTTTTACTTTCTAGAAGCAATATATATAGGTCTTACAAAAATTTTAATCTACTCAGCCGATTTATTTTCTTATAAATTCAATCCTGAAACATAAAAATATCATAGTGATAAAAATACTTCTTGGTTTATCATTTTGCGTGTGTGTGTTGTGATTGGTGAAATAGGACTTTGGAATTGAGGAGTGACTGAATGTGAGTAAAAGACTGAAGGATGCATAAACTCACCTGCTAACATCGGAAGATGTATTGCTATTTACTTCACTGTGTATATCAGTGTATATAATCACTATAAAGTCAAATGTAATTGAATGCCTTTAAGGGACCAACCGTTACAATGGGAAGACAAAAGGGAATATTTTAAACGAAGAAAATGTGAGAATCTCTCTTTTCTATACTGAATAAAATAAAATTGAATTCCGTCATAGTTTTAAAAATGTAAATACCCATTTGTGCTTATTTATCTAGGTTTACCAGTAATATCTATAAACAAAGTTTTAAGTTTATGAAGCTTTTATAAAAAAAAAAGCTTCATAAAAAAACTAGGTACTAAATTATTTATGAACCATTCATAAACCTAAAAATTTGTGTATTAAAAGACTTTTCCTAAAGCTGTATCTTTGCAACTCAAAATTATTTTCCAATATTTTAGAATAATTATTTCAAATACTTACATCGGAATATTATGTTTTCCACTACATCGGTTTTATACGCTTCTTGACTAAAAAACAAATGCAATTTTCCAATAATGAAGGAAATGACAAATTTTCGTAGAGTTATCTTCTGTGATATTTTAAAACGTTGAGATTATCTTCAGTCATTCAAAATTCAGAACAAATAGATGAAAATCAGAATAAATATTTTTTAATCTTAAAATTCCATTAAACTACAGAAAAACATTCAGAAATTCACTTCTTTCTTGGGTTAGGCCATGTTTTGGCTCCTCAACTCCACAGGATCAACACACATAAAAAAAGATCGAAAATGTAAAAACACAAACAATCATTCATTCATTAACCATTATCAATTTATCTTCATCATCCTTCACGCTCTGAAGCATCCAACAAGATGATGATACTGATCACGACCGCTATGTCTATGATGATGGTTATGATTAATCGATCTCTCTCCTTCAATCAAATCTTGAACGTAACGAAACTCCGCTACTTCGCATGGAATCGTGATGGTTCCCTTTTGATCGAATCCATACTCATCTTCTGCTTCCTTCAATAGCTGCATGAACAAAGGATGGTTAAAATACAAAACAGGAACTACAAATCTTTGTTGCTCTTCTCCTTGTGATCCAACTTTGATCGCTAAGCATCCTTTTGGAACATCTTTGTTTTTGACCGTTTGTTTGCGAAGTAAATGGAAGCCTTTCAAAGATTTTTCTCCAGTCCCCATGATTTTAGAAAACGTTTTTAAGAAGATGATGAAGAAACCAAGAAAGACTCAAGATAAAAAAAACGAAAATCTCGAGGAAATTTAGGCTAGAAAGCAGGCCATGGCTCTTCAAGCGTAAGAGATGAGAGTTCGAGAGAACTTATCAAGCTGCTCATTCTATTTTATTTTATTTCTGTGTGGAGGTGACAACAAACCAGGTGAATGAAAGAAACGAGGGAGCTTCGTTTATAAAGAACAAAATACATCATTTTAATAAAAAGAAAGTCCATCAAAATGAGACGAGACGCTCCTATTTTTTTATAGTCAATTCTCATAATAAATAGAGTGGTGGTATTTTATTTTCCTATTTTTTTAAAAAAAATTGGTTTATAAAAAAATAATTACAACCAATAGGTATTCTGTATGAAGATTATAATTATTCTGCGAAATTATGAAACAAGCCATGACAGTTACTATAATATTTAAGAAAAAAAAATCAGTCTAGTGGTACTTTTTTTGAGTCAAAATCTAGTGGTACTTCTTAGTATACTATTAGAAATAAATACAACCAGACATAAATAAATAAATATTGTGAAGTATTATACGTTAAAAACTCAACATAGAGCTTACAAAAAATTATACTTCGATTCATAGGTTATAAAATTTCACACGTACTACAAGTATGTTTCTAACCTTATATAATTTTAATAAAACATTATTTCATCATTAAGAAAAACACTCATTTGTAAAACAATACTCTCTCCATATCACTTAAAATGGTATTTAGAAAAACACTCATTTGTATAACGGAAGATCCATAGTTAATTATTTATATAGCTATATGATGCGCTTTCTGCAGTTAATAGTATTGGTCTAATTTTTTATTAATTGCTCATACAGAAGATCCATAGTTTAAGAGTGATTTGGTCAGCAACTGAGGTCTGAGCATTAATGAGTAAGGACGACCAGCAGTTAGCATTAATGAGTAAGGACGACCAGCAGTTAATATTGGGTTGGTGACTCAAAAAAGGTTAAACTTGTAATTAAGCACTAAACTGAGTAAAATAGTCAAATTAGTCGACAAATTAGTATTTTACCTCAAACCTGAAGCATCACATGGTGTAATGGTGGAAGTATACATATTGAGAAATTATCAAGTGAAACTAATGTAAACATAAATTCTATTATTTCAAATAGAACATCTTTTGAAAGGTTTAAAATTCATGATAAAACTTTAACTTTTAAATTTTAATTAAATATTAATATAATTTATCTATAAAACTGACTACTCTCATATATCCAAGTATTTTTTTATTCAATTGCGAAATTTGTCATTTAATATTAAGTATTCATCACAGACAAAGTTGTTTGATAATTAAAATAACTCATTTATCCAAGACCATATTTGAATTAGTTAACTATTGGAACGGCTTAGGTATTGTTTCTTTTTCCATTATTGTTAGTTTTGAAGAAACCGAAACAATGTCGTCACAGATGATGAAGATGTGGAACCGGTTTATACTTTGAGTTTCTATAATCAAAACGTCGCTGCTACATACATAATCTTGTGGATGACCTCGCGTACAAATAATGCAATTCTATATCTAAAACTTACAAGTATAATATATAAATACACGGACCACAGTTGTAGTTTTATAGATAAATGTCATAATATAAAGTCGAGGACAATGAACAAGAATCAGCCAGTTTAGGACATGTCGACGAAACAAACCTTTTATATTTTAAAGCGATTGTTGTTTATATACGATTTCTTAAATTTAGTCCAATTCGGTTTGTTAGAGCCTAACCATTAATTGGGTCAACAGAATTACCATATAACATCAGGTTGATTTCGTATTGAGTGTTCTACTCTTTCTTTTGGATGACAAGCCTCTCATAATTTCAAACTAATACTAATTGATAACTGATAATGCAGTTTTAGCAGTAACTTCATAAGATGAAAATTCGGGGAAAGTATATTTATATGCTTAATGGGTACCATATCTATGAATTTGTTCAATACAATAAATATATTTTGGAAAGAAGAAAATGTTTTCCGATTTTGTAATGAGTTGAACAGAAAACGTGGCCGTCCACGTTGGTGGTAGCGAACACTTATGGACCTGGTACATTGAAAAGGAAAAGAGGATAGAGAGTTCTTAAATAAAAAAAGGTTACATGTCACTTTACCAATATCTAAAACTAGAAGAAATGAAATTCTTAGATCGGTATAAATTGAAATAGATAAGATAAAGCAGAGCACACTAACAATAATGATAACAATATTCACTTTATGTGAAAAATGAGATACGATATTAAAAAAACGTCAACTTTGTAAAACTGTGTGGGTCGACTTTGGATCGTATCTGTATATAATTTCTGTAGGTGAAAATTGTATCTATATTTTATAGGATTATATATATATATATATAGTTTCATTTCTAGATCCAAACATTGTCTTAGCAAACTCGAGTAATTAAAACAGAGTATTTCTTAGACAAAAAAAAAACAACCATAAGGTCAATAAACATAAGAGGGCATCATCAAAATGTAAATATTGGTAACACTTTCAGAGAGAAATGGGCATATGGAATCAACGGAGTCTTCTGGCTTCTCTCTCGGACTCGAGAAGAGTTAGGATGTCTCCTTCTCTCACCGGTCCTTTCACATTCCTCATGATAAAACGGTCCAAATCAGTGAACTTGACTCTAACCTGAGTCACCTGACCACGAGAACCAGTTCTCCCCATGACCTTAACGACCACGGCGTGCTTGATTTGAGAATCCATTCTGAAGAAGGAGGCGGCGGGAGCTTAGGCGAAATCGATTCTGCTAGAAAACCATATATATATATAATTTAATCGTCCCCTTGTCAACTTTTCATTTTAATTTTTAGTACTAAATGCAACTATTCCATTTATGCGTATACAAATAAGATAACGTCAGTTTCAAAAAAATTAGATAATGTCTAATAGATATTTTGGGGAAAGAGGAATAGACCTAAATTTTTTGATTTATATATCATCAATTACAGTATATGTTTCATAGCTTTAATTTCAAGTTACATTTTTAAGGAAAAGGAACAATACTAAAAAAAAAAAATTCACATCATTCTCATATTTCCTAATTTTCAATAAGTAATTAAAACAAGTAATCAAACTCATCAGCTAAGAAAAATCATCCGCTAAAAACTATAATCTATTCTAGTTTTCACCATTTATTTTTTACATAAAAAATATTCTTAAGTGACAACACTAATGGGCCAAAAGTGATCAGTGTTTTACAACTCATAAGTTCACTATTACGGTGACCACGGAAACGGTAATGGCATTTGTGCTAATTACATATTGTGGACTAAGCCTATATGATGGCCTGTAGTGGCCCAATAAAAATCGATGACCATGTAAGTATCATACCATCCTCCAATTTTCTTTTTAACACTACCACCTTCCAATTATATGTACTTTGTGCCCTTTTTTCAAAAAAAAAAAAATTATATGTACTTTGTGCAGCATTCACACTAATACTATACATTTATGATGTATCCATTGAAAGATTTATGATGTATCCATTGAAAGACTAAATGATATTCAAAGGTTTAAAAATCAAACATTTGAATAAGTCTGTCTGTTAATCAACAACTTACACTTTTGTGAAAATGCATTTTTTTTTAATATTAACAAATATTACCGTGGTAAATTTTAAAGATAGCTAACCTTTAATTGATTGACAGTTGACCGTTCCCCATATCTCTAAATAGATGTCATTATACAACTGAGAAAAAAAACAAAATAAGTTGACCCAAAAGCCTAGCCGGTAGTTTTAGGAGGAAAGGCACTGAAAACCGTAGAAGAAAAAACATGTGGTCAAAGTCTTCGGTTTAAAGTACATAGTAAAAAGATTAGAAATTCCGATGAGCCATGGAAATTTGTGTAATCCGTGAAAAACTTTAGGACGACCCAAAAAAGCCATAACTTTAAGATTTTATTCTAAATATATTAAAATAATACAATGGTTTTATGACACCCATCGATATATTTTCCTGACCCGAAAACTTAAATACTCCCTCTGTTTCATAATAAGTGTCACTCTGAGCTTATTTTCTTGTTATATAAAGAGTGTTACTTTACAATTCCAATGTAAATTATACTAACTTTCAGCTGAAAATTAATTGCAAATTGCATTGATTTTATAAATAATTTTATTTATCTAAAATACTATTGGTCAGAGAGGTATAATTAATTACAACTTACATATATTTCAACAACTTTCTTAATCTGTGTGAAAAATGTCACAACGACACTCTTTAAGAAACGGAGGGAGTATATATTTTTGTTTCTTGGATTTAAATTGTTAAAGTGTTTATCAATTTCAAAATATAAATTTAACAAAAAAGCGTGGTGTGAAACTCGATGGGCAATGGTATTACTCTAAATTTACATTATCCTTAATTATGTTCATTTGTGATAGCACACACATTAGGAGGATATGATTTAATTAACTTAATTTATCTCTCCCTTGGGTAGACTTTCGATCAAAAAAAAAAGATTTCAAGAATAAAGCTGGACTGACGAATCTTCATTACATTACTGAAAGATGTAAGATGTATCGTAAAACAATTCTCGCCGAGCAGATGATATAAATATAATACTCGGAATTATATAATAACAATTTACTAATCTTTTTACATATGAAGGAGAAACGATATCCGGAATCAAGATATTGATGCAAAGGTATTGCTAAGATATCCTTATATTTTAAAGTGGCCCTGCGACTTCGGTTTTCCGAAACCGAACCGAACCGAACCGTCGGTTTTCGGTTAACCGAAGTTTTAAAAAAAAATTCCGAAATAAACCGAATGAAATTTCGGTTCGGTTCGGTTCGGTTATCGATTTTTTTCGGTTTTCAAATTTATTTCCGAAAATAACCGATTTTAAAAAATTTCGGTTAATTTTGGTATAGTTTTTCCAAAATATTCGGGTATTTTCGGTTAAAGTCGGTTATTTCGGATAGTTTCGGTTATTTTTGGGTAATTCGGTTATTTTCGGTTCGGTTTTTCGGTTATTTTCGGTTATTATCGGTTATTTTCGGTTATTTTCGGTTTTTACAATTTTTATTTTTTTTTTAAAAAAATTGAAAACCGAACCGAACCGAACCGATAACCGAATTAATTTTCAAACCCATACCGAATTGAACCGAATTGAAAACCGAACCGAACCGAAAACCGAAAAAACCGGTTCGGTCCGGTTCGGCCCATTCGGTTCGGACAAAAATCGCAGGGCTATTTTAAAGTGTTGATACGGTATTGTCTTCGAATATATAAATTCTTAATTAATTCCAGAAGAATATCCAGTAAGCCCTAGCTAGTTGTGTTGTAGAGAGTTATTAAGATCCAAATCTAGTAGATCTGGTGTGGTAAGAGACAGACAGATCTGAACCTAAACTTCATCATCATGCATGACAATGAATATTCAAACTTATAACTTTATTCTTCCTGACTAAAAAAGCAATCATAACACAATCATAGCAGCGCAGAAAAAAAGTAATCAAAACATAAAGGTTGCAATGATGATACTTGCATATTCCAAGAGTAAGTAAGATTTTCATCATTACAACAATCTGCAAATACCTGAAACTTTTTTTCTGCCGGTCCCGAAAGACCAAAAAAAATCATTTTAACGTAAGCATCAATCAATAAAATATGTAATAAAATCCGAGAAAGCAAAGGTAATATATCAAACCTTTAGCAGGGGTTCAACACCAAGATCTGAAACCCTAAATTAAGAAAAAGGGTACGTTGGAGAGTAAGCAGGGAGCAATAATTGGGGGGAATGAAGCCTGGTCCGACGACTCTAAAACCCTAATCAGATCTCAAACATGGACATATGATTGGATTAGATCGAAGAAGATCTAACATGAATAGCTAGAGTCTTCGAGCCAAACAACATTCCCCTCAAAAGAGAAAGCCCCTTCCCGTCGAAGAATCCTTGTCAAGATCAATATGTATGGTTTGTAATTATCTAAATATATCTCTCTATCGGTTTGTTCCTCCACAAGACCCGGCTAAGATCAAGAGAGAAACAGAGAAAGAGAGCGCGAGATAGAGAAGAAGATAAGTGAGTGGTGATGATAGAAGAGAGAATGAAGAAATAAAGGGCTTTTTATGAAGAAATTTAGTGGAGAGACAAAGATAAACAAGACAAGAAACATGGGTGTCTCTGGTCCCCACACTCTCTGTCCCTCTCTCTTTCAAATTTCAAGATATCGCAGTAAAAACATTGGATTTACTTTTCGAGACATGTCACTGGATTCTCATTTACTATGTTATTACTTGTTCTAGCAAAATAAAACCTAAGTTCCCATCTCTTCTACTAATGCTATATTGAGCCTAATTCCAACCCTCTTTATCTATTTACTTACGCAATGTTATAACTTGAAAGTAAAATGATTCAAGCCCCAAAACTAAATAAATTGACTGTTGATGTTCTTTGAAATTCGATGGTTTATTTCAATATATATAGACATGGTTTTAAATCGTGTTGTAATTTAATTATACATAATATCTATGAATAGTGCTAAAAATATTTGAAATGTTGAAACATTCACGAAACTTTTTTTTAGAGAAATAAAGGATTAATATTTAATTACATTATGTTATTCCAAACAAAAATTCGTTAAAATCAAGTCTAATATAAATGTTTTACTACTCCATTTTACAAATCTGCAGCTGTTACCAGTTTACAATTCAAAATTTTAATAACTCAATCGCCAACACTATAATTGATTTAACCTGATTGGCATAATAATAGCCGAAAATATAACGCTACTGGTGACGAAAATTAATTAATCGATTTATTTGGCAAAAAATACTATAACTGATTTATGTTGACTAGCTATTACCCAAAAAAATTGTTGTTTTTTTTTTTTCCATCTAAAAAGTATTATTACTGGAACAAAGCCCAAGCCTGAAGGCAACACCATACAACCATAACGGCCCGACATAAAGGGCAACCTGAGAAACATAGACCTAAACAGCGAGGCCCAAAACCGACAAACCCAAAGGTCACAACGACCAACCCAACACGTCAAGATACACGTGTTATCACCTCAACCACGAGAGAAACACGTGTCGACAGAACTGGTCTTCTCTTTCGGCGCCGGTAAATCTAACGGTGGACGCCGGAAACCACACCGGAATCCTCCCTATCCACCCCACGGCTGAGCTCCTTTCAAGGAAACATCCGTCAAACAACGACGAATTCGCTACTAGAGCCTCCAAGCCAAACCCCGAAACACGAGAATAAAATCCCGAGCCTCCATCTCCCAATCACCACTGTTTCCTCCTAATCACCGCCGTCAGAGAGCTTCATCGTCTGTCGAGATCTCATCCTAGCGGGCCGAAACCACAAAGCTTAAACAGGAGGTAACGGTATCACTCCAACACCTCAATCAAAAATCTCAGTCACCCGACTGAGCTTGTAGCAGAACGCCGGCAGCGTAGAGCTTCGATAGCCTCCACCTTCCAGACACATAAGCCGGCGACGCAGAGCTGCAATAGCCTCTACCCCCCGGGGTCATAAACCGGCGACGGAGCTAGTAGCCTCCCATTCCGGAGCCGAACGCAGAGGAGCAAGTAATAACGAAACATCACTCGCTCTCCCTGACATAAAAACAAAACGAAAAAGAAAAAAGAGACCACCGCGACACTCTCTCTCTCAAGAAAATCTAGAGAGAAGGGAGAGACTCTACCATCTCTTTTACTTGTCCGTAGTTTCAACTCTATGGTCCCTGGGACATGAAAATAATAAAAAGAAATTGGAGGAACCGCGTAAGAGGGGTGAAAGAGAAACAAAAAAATAGGAAAGGTACAAAGATTATGAATCACAAAATAAGTCATGAGAATCAAGATGAGAAATATAATTTTGAGAAATGGAAAGGGAATCAAAAAGTGGTAAAGGAGTGACTATAAAAGTTAGTCAGAGGAGTGGTTGAGTTATTGATCTGCCCAATACCAGCATTCTTCATTTATTGTCTCTCACCTTTTTCTTGTTTCTTTCGTTATTTTAATTCTTTTTTGCTTCACCTTTATTAAATTCGCCAGTTTTTCAGATTTTATCAAACAAAGAGAACTCTTCTTTAGATATTTCGGAGGGATGTAACTTTTAAGAAGATATAACACGGTTTCAAAATACAATCAAATTTGATAGGAATATATATAACACAAATTTATACTACTATATATACAAATTTAAAATACTAAACGTGAGAACTTACAACGGAGATTCTACCATTTAGACGAATTAATATAGTTATCACGGATGAGCTTGTCTCATCTATAATATGATTCATAATATATGAAGGATCATAGAGAAACACTTCATTTAAAGTTTGATGGGATATATGAAAAGCTTTGTCTCATTGTAAGAAACTGTGTTGTCTAATAGTCAAACCACAAGCAAACCGTAAAAGCGGTAATCATTTTACGAAATTATTAGAATAAGTGTTTTACCGATAATTTGAGTTCTTAAGACCTGGTCCATCGATCGTCTCTTATCTGAGTCTTTAAAACAAAAAATATTAGAATAATGAAAAGGAGTCTGAAAAGATTGCATTTTTTGTTTCATAAAGAAGAGTTTTAAGCACCGCTACTTACTCTTTTGTTGGCATTTGTCAACTTCTGATTGGTTTGCTTTTTTAAAAACAAATAAATTTTAATTACAAAATTATACATAATTAAATTAGTATCACTTTTGAAATTAGAACGTATTTTTAAGACACTTACCGATGGAGCTGCCCTATGGACTAATAGAATAAGATATGATTAACTCCGGTCTTTTAGCCGGGATTTTTTACTTAATTTTTTTTTTGTTTTTTTTGCATTTTTAGGTTAAGAGACGACTCTTATATCTTTTATTTAAGAGACGATTCTTAATTTTTCTTAATTATTCTTAATTAAAATCTAAAAAAATTAAGAACCGTTTTTTATTTAAATCTAAAAACTCCAGATAAGAGATTAGGGTTAATGATTGTCTAAGTATATTTTAGAATAAGCCATTGAGGTTCGTGAAATGGTCCATGGGAAACTTATTTCTCCATGGTGCATTTTGATAAGTTTCTTGGACTTCCAACTTAAAACCAATTGGCAATTAGTGGAGTAGTCCAAGTCCCTTATATATTACTCAAGTCCTTTTCATATTTTCGATGTGGGATCTTCTCTCTAATACCCTCTCTCGAGATAATGGTGGTATAACCATTAATCTCGCAGAATCCATCATATCCCTCCGAGATAATACTCTTTTTCTAGCTATCTCGAAGAACTGAGCTTTCTTTTGACCATCAGCTAATGGGTTGATCGGACCACTGTCCGGACCGAATTAATGGGCCAGCTCTGATACCATGATAAGTTTCTTGGGCTTCCAATTTAAAACCAATTTGCAATTAGTGGAGTAACCCAAGTCCCTTATATATTACTCAAGTCCCTTTTATAATTTCGATGTGGGATCTTCTCTCCAATACATTTCCCCTGAGAACTCTTTTTGGGATTAATTTTCGTACACTTTTATATAGATAGAAATCATTATTGGTACCTTCACATAACGTTCAATATTTACAGTTTACACAACGAAGGGTTTAAAACTTCTTTTGTTTATTTGCGTCAAAGAGTATTGACTATTTGATTAACTTTCCGCGCAGATCTTATCAGTAGCTTTCCAATAATTTCTTCTTTGTTTTTGCTTAAATTTGGAATTTTTAAAGAAATTAATGGAACTTATTTTAAAATCTTCAATATTTTGGATTTTACTTTTTACTACATAAAAGGTTTCACAAAATTCAAGAATACGTATTCTTTGATTTCAATCTTAGGCCACCATTAGTGGCAGTTTCTGAATAAGATTCTAAGGATAAAAATAATTAAGACAACAATAAAAGTAGGAAAGAGGATGACAAACCTTCGGGAACGTTTCTTTGCTAAGGTATTTTTCCTGACAATTGAGATACATTTCTCTTGTGTGTCTTCTTCTTACTGATTAAACCATTTTTATTTAAAATTCTTAATAACAAAATTGCATTATATGTGTGAGATACTCTTTTGAGGTACCAGACCAATGAGGATGCTCTTACGACGTAAACATGATGACTTCATCATGTTTTATAACGGTAAACAATTTGGTCAACGAGGAAGAAAGAGAAGCAAATTTGTTTATTCATTGATCATCAATACTCTTAATCTGTCTGTGCATTGTTTTCACGCAAATAAATCACTTTTAATGAAACTGGCAGTTATATTTCTTTTCTTTTGACTAAAGGCTTATTTCTTTATTTTTCTGTAAGCTAAACTATTTATTCTTTTGAAATGTATATATATATATATATATTTGAGTGTAATATTAGCCTAGTTCTTTTATAATTGATTTAATAATATTAACCTAGTTGTATTTTCCAATCTCTTTTTCTTACAAACAATTTCCTTTTATAAAAACAAAGCATTTTTTGTTTGGAACGTTTGCCAACACAGTTTTTCGCATTTTTTTTTGTTGATAACTTACGATCAGTGGCGGAGATATTCATTAGGGAGGAGGGTCAGCTGACCTCTATGAATTAAAAAAAAAAAGGTTTTACATGTATATTTTAGCTTTTTGTTGGAATATTTCGTCAATATCTCTAATTTGAACCTATTATCTCCACTTATAATGTGTTCTTTGACCACCTTGTAGTAATATTACATTTTATTTTATAAATGACCCATGTAAGAAGTGATGTTGGCTCATTCACTGCTTACAATATTTAAGAACCAATCACTATCTAAAATTTCATTTTTTCCTCCAAATTTTATTTTAACCGTATAAAAAGTGCCGGATTAGATGGATGTAAATTGTTTCCTCCTATACTTGAATAGTTAAGAGCCTTTTAAAATATATATTATATATATATACATATATATAGATGTATATGTAAAAATAATAAAAAAAATAAAATATTTTGTAAAAACATATTTTTGTTTTCAACATAAATTTTATAAAATATTACTAATACTATTTAAAAATATATACAAATTCTAAATAAATATTAAATATAAAGATTTTGTTTTTGCCTTAAAGCCTATAAAATTATTTAGCCAGTTCTGAATATAAGATGAATTTTCTAATAGCTAGTGACTGATTTTCTCCACAGTCGTATTTTCAATATGCCATTGCATCGTAAACCAGCTCTAACATACAACAATGCTAAACCATTTTTATCAAAATCTCTATCGTGTCATATAAGCATGGGGAAACATTGAACACTAGTTTTATCGTCTAGTCTAGTATAAACGTATAATGTTGCATTGTAAATGCAACTAGATTTTGATCCGCGCTTCGAAAGCGTGCAGGGGCGGACCCACATGAGAGAATGTGGGGTCAATTGACACCAGTTAAATTATATAAACCAGATTTGCAAGCAATAATCATCAGTTACCGACAGCAAAATTGGTAAGGAACTGCACCACTGAACCCACAAACCTGGGTTTAAGCCCCTCAATGACTCTATATTTACGTTTTTTCATTAATAGTGACCCCAGTAACTTTCTATCCTGGGTCCGCCACTGAAAGCACGGATATTATTTTTCACTTTTATAAAATATATTATTTGTTTGTAATTATTGAATTTATTTATTTTAATAAAAAAAATTATAATAAATTCGACACATAGAGTATCTCTGATAAACTATGTATTTTTCTAGTTTTGTTTTATTCGCTCTTCAATCAACATATTTATTTGGCTTGTTGTAAAAATAAATAATTATAGACTTTGATCTCCGCACCTCCGCGGATGTATATTTTAAAAAATATGATGATATTTGTTTTTCATGTACTTATTAGGGTTTGGCAAAATGAATCCGAAGAAGAGAACTGATACCAATCCGTAAATATAGTACCAAACCTGAATATAAATTGATTAAATATTCGAATTATTCAAAATTTTGTTAGTTAGAGAACCGAATCGGATCCGAACCGAAGTATTTGTGTACCTGAATTTATCTAAAAATAGATTTATATACTTATATATTAATTATTTTTATATTTAACGTATATAAAACATCAAGAATGATACTTTTAAATTAGTTTAGAATACTTGAAAATATATATAGATAGTCAAAAACAAATATCTGAAATAGTTAAAGTATATACTCAAATCACCAAAAATACTTAAAATAATTATTGATTTCGTATCCAAATTTTTAAATCAAACCAATTGATATGTTAAGCTTAGGTATTCTGACATATATTATTTAAATTTATAGGTAATATATTACTTTATTTACATATTTTGAGAAATTTTAAATATATAGTGATTTAAAACTTTAAAAATAATTTAAATAGGTTATCCAAACCCAAACCAAACCCGCAAAGATCCGAATCAAACTCAAACAAAATTTAGAAACATCCTAATAGGACTGAAACTTTGACCTCGAAAACCCGAAACGCAAACCGATCAGAACCAAACCCGTATGGATGTCTGAAAACCCATCCTTAGTCATTATTATATATCGTATAACTTCATTATAAAATTAATCGTATTTTATATGTACCATCATATAAGTTATCATATAATTAATAGTATTTAATATGTATCATCATATAAATAATTACATATATTATATTTTAAAAACTTAATATGAAATATAAAAACCATAATTTGAGTTGGTATTTCAAATTGGGCTTTGTATTGTATTTTTCTTATATATTGAAAACATTCTTTTATAATGGACTTAATAACTTAAGCCCATTACTTTTTCTATTTAATACTACTATCTTTGTTTCCAAACAATTTTTTTTTTAAAAGACTACAATCAATGTTTCCAAACACAACAAATTTTTTTAATACTCTTATTCAAGTATCCAAACACACCGAAATTGTACTTCAGCTTTAATAAGATAGATGGACTAATTATATTAGGTAAAAGGGGGAAAAGTCACTTTTTCATGACTCGCTTTTGAAATACAGTTGTGTGCAAAAGTCACTTAGTCAACTAGTTCAAACCTACTTTTTGTTTGTTTATTTAATAATTGTCATTTTTAACAAAAACAAATACTACTACTATTTGTCATTCTAACTCAAGCAAATCAATTAGCCAGCTGCAATGATGCATGGTCGTTAATTGTTTAAAATGTAGATTAAGAGATCCTAATTAGATTACAAAAAAAAATTCAAAGAATCTTTAGTAGAATTTGTAAAGTTTTGGTGCATTGACATTTTGATATGTCATTTTCACATTTATATTTTAAATATATGGTACATCATCCATCACATTACTAAAATTAAAGGACAAAAATATTTCTATCATTCTTTCTCTCTTTTTTTTTCCAATGAAGAATTAAAAGCAAGAGAGTGCCCGCGACATCTGCTGCAACATTTTGTTTACCTTTGCTAGTGTCCAAGAAAATGTTATGAATGTATCCACGTCGCCTATGAGAAATAGGTAGAAACTGTGGATGATAATGACAAATAGAGAAGACGATTCCAGCTACACATTTCAACGTTTTGACAGTCATTGAGAGTTGCGTTTTGTGTTGTATCCGAGTGAGAGAGAGACGACGTAAATGTCAAATCCCTGCATATCCGAACCCACGTTGTCCATTCTTACATTCCTTTATAAAACCAAGCTAATTAGTTTTTTTTTTTGGTGTAAACCAAGCTAATTAGTTGTTACATCTTTGATCGTTTTTTTTTCTAACACAAACATCTTTGATCGGTTATTTACTCATTTTACTTCATTCATATTCATCTATTCTATACCAATAGTTATGTTTTAAAAAAAAAAGAATTTGGACGGATGTAAGGTTTATTTTAATTTCACGTAAGAAGTAAACTTAATTGACCGGTCAAACATGAGAACATCACTTTTCTAAGCCACTACTGAAAGTCTACCCATCACCAATTTTTAAATTAGTGAAAACCTCTTATGCTAATTTAAATATAGATTACCTTTTTGTCAACAAAAAATAAAAATAAAAATAAATTCCTTATGCGTGTGATATTTCCTTTTCATAAAATTAAATTATTTCGCTAGAAAATATGTATCTACAGCATAGAAAACTATGTTAGATCATTTAATTTGCACACTCTAGTAAGTTGCAAAGTTTAACTAGATGAATTATGATTTCGTTCAGTGGCCTGTACTAAGATTTCAATCCCACAGATCATTGACTAAACAACTACACGAAGTATAAATCATAATTAAGAAGGAATTTGATTTTTCTAAATTTTGAATCTCCAAATTTTTAGAGGCAATGTCATTTGTTTTCTTAAAAAGGTTTCAAAAAAAATTAGAATGCCTTCAGTCAAAAAAAAAAAGGTTTCAAAAATGTCACTTGTTTTCTTATGTAAACAAGGAATTTGACTGTTCTAAAAAAAGCTGAAATAAAGGAATTAGAATTTAAGGAAAAGAGAAGATAAATCATATTCTCTCCGTTTTAGAATGATTTATATTTTAGAAAAAAAATATTTCTAAAAGATTCATATTTTACATTTTCAATGTATGTAATAATGACAAATTGTAAATTTCACATACATTAATTACGTTACATGATTTTAATTGGTTAAAAATTATAACAAATAGCTAAACACATAAAATAATGTACTTATTGTTAAAAATTGAGTATTTGCACTCCATACACATAAAATCCACCTTATTTGTACTCCATACACAATATCTCCCCAATTTTCCTTCTCCCATCTTTACCATCCCCCCCCCCCCATTCTATGATATCCCATTTATTTTAAGGTATTGAGCTAATTTGCTCTTAAAAATTTACGTGTTTTCTTAGTAAGTGCGAAAACTCTAGAATATAGATTATTTTGAAACGGAGGGAGCACAAACTAAGAACTAGAGGAGGAGCGATGGATAGCATTGAAATTATGGAAATGGTGAGAGGATAGGACTTAGGGGTGGGCACATATCAATAATATCATATTTTTGGTATTCGTGATTTGCTTTGTACTTCACGGATATCTAATTTTTCAATTTGCTTTGATTCAAAAAAATACGGATATCCAGCTTTCCGAATATCCAGAAAATTTATTGATATTTGCGAATATTCGCTGATATTTACGGATACTTTATCAATTTTTTCAATACAAGTAAATCTACAAAACATTACACGATTTTTTTTTCTTCTTAAAAAATATTTTACATAATATAAAAAATAAACTAGAAATTAATGAAACTATGGGTTTTATGAATTTTTAAAATTAATAAATTTTAGAATATTGTATTTTTGAGTACAGATTTTATAATTTTCTTAATTTTATATTTAATAAGTAATTTTATAAACAAGATTAATAAAATTTAATGTTAACATAATAATTATATAAGATTATACATTTGAAACGCTATATTTAGTCATAGATATACATATATTTGTATATAAGTCGGAGTGGGTCGGATATCCGCCTATTTTTTTAGTATTTGTGATTTGTTTCGTTTTTAATAGATATTAATTTTTAATATTTGTTTTACTTATGAGAATTACGGATATCCATATTTTTTGAAACGAATTAAAACGAATAACAAATTAAATCAAATTTAATTAAAAAATATCTGGTCTTAGATACGAGCACTATAATGCCTCTTTGGTCATATTCTGTCCTCCATTCTACTTCTATCCGTCATCTTCACCTGAAAAAAAAAACAAAAGCTAAAAACATTTTTTAGCTACATATCTGTTCAACTATTAATTTCCGTCTAAGGTGGGTAACTGACTTGCGGCGAAAAGGCTAAATGGCCACTTGTAGTAGGAGTTTTTATTTATTGGAGTTCTAAACATGTTATATATGTTGTATGTGCGTGTGTTATTGTAGAATCCATAATTTTATGAAAATTTTAACCGAAAGTTTTTTAAAAAGTTCTTTTTTCCAAAGAAATGTTTGGTTGTATTTCTCGTAAAATCATGGATCCCGCAATTATATATATACATGTTTAGAATTCTAATTGGTAAAACTCCAATCAGAGGAGCTATAAGAAATCAAAAGAGAAAAATATCAGTGGTATTATGACAAGGTAACAAATAAAATAGAAGCAGAAGAGAAAATATATAAAAAGTGTGGATCTCAAGGTAATGAACACAAAAACCTTTTCTCGAGTGTGAACTGATGATGTCAAAACCTTTTCTTTTTCACAAAACTTTTATTCACTGTTCTTTTAACCAATTTTTCAATATATCCCCATCAATCTTCACCTCTACACATATACATGTTTTTGTTTACTTGTGAATATAGAGCCGTGAAAACGTCTATATCTGTCATAAGCTATGGAAAAATTATTTCATAACAATTTTGCACTGCACATAATAATACCTATTATTATAGAGTGAGAACATATCAACTAAACAAACTTACAAAATAATCACTGTACAAAAGATCTTTATTTTATTTTTTACATAAAAAATTTACTCCCTCAATTTCTGAATAAGTATCATTTTGATATTTTTTCTACACGGATTAAAAAAATGATGGAAATATATGTAAGTTGTTATTAATTACATCTTTTTAACCAATAGCATTTAAGATAAATAAAATTATTTATAAAATAAATGCATTTTACAATTAATTTTCAGCTGAAAGTAAATATAATTTGTATTGGAATTGTTAAATTACACTTTTTGTGTAACAAAAAAAAATTAGAATGACACTTATTGTAAAACAGATGGAATATTAGATTTTTAATTGATTATTTTATAGATAGATTAATTTTAATCAGTCAATGTTTATAAATAGTACTGAAACAAAGGTATAATATCTGTTTTAGCATTAAAAATATTTCAAAAACAATAATTATTCTAGTAATAGTTACCAACTTTCTTCATTTTGTTATTTAAGAAACTCAAGTTTTCATCATGTCTTATTTTTTTGTTTTAATTATTACAGTGCTTTCATCGCATAAACTCATGTTCCTTTTAATTATTTTATGCCTTTGGTCTTTACATAGGATTAGTAAAAGATGATACCCTTAATTTCTTTATAAGAAATTTGTTGCCGTAGTTTACAAAAAAAAAAAATTGTTGCCGTAAGCGAATGTTTCATTTTTGATTGGGGCACGGCTTCGTGTGTTAGTACAAAATTACAAATACAATACCGACAAGCATGCACACACCAATTGAGTGTTTTGGTGCCTCATTAGAGTTGGGCCTTGGGCCAGAAAATTACATGTAATAAGTGGCATATCCAAACTCACAAAACAAAAAAAATATTATATTATGCCATGATTTTAAATATTATACTTCTGGCCAGAAAAGATTACCAATCAAAAGTGCAAAATCTTGTTAATAACAGAAATTTACACAATCATAATCAATACTCGCATTGTATTATTAGCGAAAGTCATTTATCGATGATTAGTGCTAAATGTATATTCTTGTAGTCCAAAACAATCTACATAACGACTACATATCTTATGGGTTCATTTTGATTTGATTATGAAATGTGATTATGACAAGAAAATCCATAATAAAACGTATTAGCCAATTGTAGGTATCGTGGGCTTTTAGTTCACTTAAGGGGACCGGGACCCCAACAGAAGTTCCTTTCGTTTTTATAAATTTCTAAGAGATAATGGGCCTCTAGCATCTATTATAGACCTTCTAAACAAGAAAGACATTTTGTTTTTGTCCAACAAAACAAGAAGTACATAATACTCTCTTTGTCTTCGCTTACCTTTTTTAAGAGATAAAAAGATTACATGTAGGCTGTAGCACATATCAGAGTAAGAGAAGCATTATTCCGGGGTCGAACCGTCGAAGTAATATTTTTCGGTGGTGTAAATTAGACTTAATTAAAGCATAATAACAAATTAACATGACTAAATCAGTTGAAGGTCTTTGATCCGACAGAGTAAGCACTAAAAACCATCTAACACCTAACCTAATTCTAATCTTTGATTAGCTTCCATGACTAATACAATTAACAATTTATAGATAATATACTTACTACTTCAGATAGTTATGGCAAATTAAGCAATTAATTAAATCTTTCAGATAGAATGAAGTGTACTTGTCTTCCTCATTCTGGATATTATATCCACGGAGAAAGTAAACCAAACAAGAAAAAGAAAATTCTGATACGTATATATTATTCATGTCCTATCACTCATTATCTTCATTAATTATCGCTCCTTTATTTTGCCATCTTCCTGATTACACCCTATATTTAATGTACTTCGAAGATAGATTTGCTTGTTTAATTACTCGGTAAGAAAAGTCGAGCCGTTTATTTTCCAACATCACTTTAACGAGTATAGTAGTAGTGGTTGAAGAAGGAGGGTACGATTGTTGGCCACTTGAATTGTCCGTGACGAAGAATCTACGAGTATTATAGTATCATTTTTGATAATAACATCATTAAACAAGTGATCATTTTGACCAAAGCAATTAGATATTTATTTTCATCCATTTATTAAATAAAATATTATCAGGAAAAGATAAGCTTTTTCTAGAGACGGTACGAAATGTCTCTTCCTCTGGCACCACGCGTTGGCATCATGTATGGACACCATCAGTTATAATATTATTGTCAATTGGGGAAAACATGATTTTTTTTCTCCAAAAAACATGATTTAATTTTACTGTTCATTCCAGAATTGTTGTTCAAAAATATTCTTTTGCTTGCTAGTAGTAGTAATGCAGACATAATAAAGAATTCAAAGAAAAAATGTAAAAATAAATTCATGAAAAGTATGTAACACACTAAATCCTCGTATATTATTACAAAAAGCATGAATTAGATTTTACCAAAAAAAAGGCATGAGTAAGAGATTAACATTAACGTCCTTGAATATTTAAAATAGATCTGTGTCAATGTTTAGTTTGTAGTTCCTAAACTAACTGTATATCACACTAAAGAAAATACAATTCCATAGTTATGCTAGGTTTTCCGAAAACATTTATATTTGAATTGTGAGATAAGATTTCAAGAATTAGAAGACGTAACCTGTAAGGCTGTACACAGTTGTGGGAAACGAAAAAATAGTGGAAAGATTAAATGACGTTAATTGTAAATCATTTTCTTAAAAGTTAAATCATTTTAAGTTATGATAGTTGAAGTTCTATAAACTAAGATAAGTTAACAGGACAGGGTTCAACTCTCTTCTAGTATGAGATTACTAACTCCACACGTGGCCACGCGGATATGGGTCCATGCTTACGATCCATTTGAATACCCGGGAGAAGGTCTATCCGTGGGCTGCACCTCCCACCCGGAATTAGGTCTGTGTCATTAATTGACCCGGGTTTAACCTTTTTTTTTTTCAAAAAAAAGATAAGTTAACAGTCTTGCAAAGAATCCTAGGATAGTATGCATGTCAAAAATATACTCCTCTGGTTTTTAATAAGTGTTATTCTGATAATTTTCGCGGATTTTTTGTTTATAATAGAATAATATTGTATATCCCAATTCAATGCATAATTAATTAAATAAAAATTTATTAGTTGTTCAGAAGGTTAAAATAGATTTAGTATACAAACTTGCATTAAAATTATAGAATAACATTTATTTTGAAAAAAAAAACGTAAATAACACTTATATAATGAAACAGAGTAAATATTAATATGGGTTACAGTTGTTTCACAGAACCATTGCGTTACCGTGACTTTCGTTGTTGAGCAAAACTTTAGTGATACACAACGTTTACTCCATGAGGAAACAATCTATTTTCACTCGTTGCGTACATAGGGTAGATTTTTTTTCTCTCTTTGTTGCTAAAAAAACAAAGGGTATGTCTTGCGATCAAATAAGAACAAAACAGTTTGCAAACGTGACACCATACCCTAAAAATCTTTATTGATTGTAAACATATAAGCAGAAAACTTAAATACACGCGGCAAGTCGAGGAGCTTGCAAAATGTAGTTCAAAAAAAAAGTCGAGGAGCTTGCAAATATAAACAAGACATGGAACCGTCTTTTCCGAAATTAAATAAACTTTTCTTTTAAGAACTTTGTCCTCTCCTACGGCTACGGCTCTTATAAGAAATGCGATATTTATGTTGAGCTCGACACGTCTGTCCTCTTGCTGGACAAAAATAGTCAGGCACCACCATAAATCAACAGCCACGTCATCTTTCTGTCAACTTTGATGTCCCAAAGCAAAGATCTCTCATTCTCTGATTACAACTAGTTGGCTCAGTGGCCGAACTTGATGGTTTTGATCGCAGCTTCTCAAAATTTTCAATCTAATTTACATGTTTTTTCATAGATATGTTGAGAGAAATTCAAATGAAATGACATCAAGATTTTTATTTTATTTTTACTATGTAGAGTATTTTTCATTTCTTCCATGGATCAGATTAGTACTAAATAAAACTAAGGGTCACGCCTAGATGACCCAGTTTAATTGATTATTTGTATTAATTAGGCAAAATAATCTCCACAAGCAAGGTGAACGTAAACCTTAAACTAATCACAAAAGCAAGAATAAAAGCTGGTTTTCACATTACTAGTACTGTATTTGTTAAATTATTATAGTTGTCTTACCGTGAAGAAAACGAAGTCTATGGACTATGATCTTGTTTCCCGTTTGAAATAAACAAAAAAAATCTGGTCATCTGTTAATTTCTGTATGATGAGCGTAATTTTTTTCTTTGGAAACAGTAAAACATAACAAAAATTTATTTTGAAATCTAGATTCCTGAAGAATTATTCAGGCGCTTTTTTTTGTTGAAACATAAAAACTTCACAAATGATTTTCCCCAAATAAAAACTTCACCACAACGGACTTGGGCATGGGCAATATGTAAGTGACAGAGTGACTTGCACGGGAGTTTTTACGTGTGCTGTAAAGGGCAACCTCGATCACTTTTTTTGAATTTTTTTTGCTTCACTATACAAATCTACATATCTAAACAGAAGGTAGTTAAAATAAACGTAAAACCAGTTATTTCCCCAAGATGTGATGAGTCTACGATGATCTTTGTTTAGTATTTTCTTATTCATCAAATAACTGAGATAACTTTGTTTCCTAGAATGTAGGACAAAGTAACTCATGTTCTTTTCACGTTTGTTTGTGCTTCCTTGTTGCTAGGGATCCATGATCCCACATTTTATTTCATGTTCCTTCTTCTATTTAAGTCAATGAAAAAAGCCAAAAAGAGGCAATGATTAATTGCCCAAAAAAGTATCTGTGTTTTTATTTTCAGTTTTAAAGCTTTGATCAAGTTCATTGCTATCAAGATGAAAAAGAGGCGTTGTAAATTCTATCACCCAAGACGATAATTTTGTAAAAATAATTTTAGAAGTAATATTATAACAAAACTTTATAAAATTATACGAGTTATCGAAAAGTAGAAGAAAATAAAAAGGTGGAAATTCTTGACAAGGAATTAGGTGATAAGTTTGCGTTGAAATGGAACTCGACTTAACAAGTGATTACGACGACGCTATAAGCAGCCAAAATCCCCCCTCCCCTATTGTTACCTGTCGACACACAAATCGTTTAGCTAAAAAGAATATAAAATTTACAAAAGTAACCTAAACTTTATATCTTATTATATACAATTGACCCCTAAACCAAAATTCGAAAAACTAATAATATCATCAAATTAAACACACACACACATATATATATATATATATATATATATATATTGCACACGTATATATATAGAACCAGCAACACAAAAACAGAGATTCCAAAAAAAAAAAAAAGAGGCAACAAAAATCATAAATCATCTTAGGGATGATGTCAGCAGATCCTTTCATGACCATGAAGAAGATGAAGAAGAGCATTCACAACGAGAACAATCAGAGAAGGTTTAGCGACGAGCAGATCAAATCACTGGAGATGAGGTTCAAGTCTGAGACGAGACTTGAGCCAAGGAAGATGGTTCAGTTAGCGAGAGAGCTTGGGTTGCAGCCTAGGCAAGTGGCTATATGGTTTCAGAACAAGAGAGCTCGTTGGAAGACTAAGCAGCTAGAGACAGAGTTCAACATTCTCAGACAAAACTACAACGACTTAGCTTCTCAGTTTGAGTCACTCAAGAAAGAAAATCAAGGTTTAGTCTCTGAGGTAATGTTATCTTACATGATTTAATGGTTGTATACATATAGAGCTCTGTTTTAATGGTTATATTATTGATGAGCTGTTGTTGTAACTTTTATGCAGTTGCATTATACTAAACGAGGAGAGGCAGACAAAGCAGGACGAGAGAAGACATTGTTGTGATGGTCAAGGGGTGGTAACTCTAGGCAGCACGGATCATGAATCAGAAAAGGAAGAGAACAGGAGGTCCGAACCGGAGGAGGTTAGGCCGGAGATGGAGGTGTATGAGAAAAGTCGTCATGATGATGATGATGGGTACAATAACAACATCAAGAGAGAGTATTTTGTTGGGTTTGAAGAAGAAGCAGATCACTTGATGAACATTGTGGAACCAGCTGATAGTTGCTTGACATCATCTGATGACTGGGGCGGTTTCAAATCAAATACTAATCTCTTGGACCAATCCAGCAGCAATTACCCATGGTGGGATTTTTGGTCATGAACAATATAAGGTCTTAATAAACATATAAGATGAAGAGAAAACTATGTACTTTTAGTCTTTTGTAGACTAAAAAAGATCAAGAGAGAGCGAGATAATGGATAAAAACTCAAATCAAAATTTACAAGTCTGCATCACATGATATAGAGGTGTTAGGTCAAGCAAATGACTCGTCTGTATAAATTGTGCTAGGAAGAGTCGGTGTGTTCTCTTAGTTAATTAGTCTTTACAATAATGTAGTAAGTACTCATCATGCTTTGTAGCTAAGTAGTTATAAGATTTGATTTAGATGAAATAAAGGATCGAAGGCGAAGAATCATCTATGTAATATATTGTTTGTGCATCATTATGTATAGACCAATACAAGAATTAAGTTGGGTTTTAGTGACAAAACATTGATATTAGGAACACGAGAAGAACAATGGCAACCAGTTAAAAACATCTTCTTAACTCAGAAAGGTTTAAGCACATTTTATTTAATCAAAGCATATATAAAATTTTGAAATAAAGATATGATGTCCAAAAAATTGGGTTTGATTATGAACGGAGAGATAAATCAATCGACCAAACCATGCAGACTAAAATACATCGCGGAAAACGCTTGTTCGAAATCAACGATTAGATACAATTTACTCTTTGATGTGTATATATCATCTGTGATTAGAGCATTAGGAGGCCATAGCCAGGATGGCCTTCTCTCAATCTGTTTTGCCAATAAAGCCTAAGGGTTTGTTTTTAGTTCTTATGCAAACTTTCATTGTATATCTTTTAATTGCAATAAAGTTTACATTAAAAATATATCTATCTTATTAAAACAGAAACATTGTAATGGACCTAACTATTATTTTGTAAGATTTTAAATTAAATGCACACTCTCTTGTATAGGTATATGATATCCACATGAATTCATTAATAGACTGAGACTCTTTCTTTTATTTTGTTGGTTTAGGAAATAAATGGTCCAACGTTAATTAAAAGATTTGAAATATATTCATGTTCATAATCATACGATTAGCAACTCCATCTTTTCTTTATTTAAGTTAGTGCATAGTTGCATACGATTATTGTTTAAAATTGTCCTCGGGTTCAACATAACATATTATGTACAAATATATGTACAGATACTATTTACCTCTATATTATGTAATGTGTAATATTATTAAAATTGAATTTAATACCACCAAACCTTAAGAATACATATAAACATTTCTTTGAGAATATATCTTCTCTATTAAAAAAGATGTATCATTTTTATCTACTATAAAATAGTCATATGATTATAATTTTATTATAAAATAATTTTAATTAGAATTTTATTATAAAAACAAAATAAAATAAAACCAAATTTTATTATATTAGTCTACTGTAAATGTTCATTATACATTTTTGTCTACATAAATATATAAAATACCAAAATTTTAACAAATGTTTGACTAATTATTTTATATTAGTTTAATATCTTAATAAAATTGAAATTATGTGTATATGCACGGGTCTGAATAATAATGTTAACTAGACATATAAATATAAATATAACTATTATAAAACTAAAAATATATAACACTAAAATATATAAATTATTTATAAAACATGTTTAATAGATTAAACAAAATGACCCATAATTCTATATTTACAATTATGGGTGATTTCGCTAATAAGATATATTAGGAAATTGCCTTAGAGAATATTTGTGTAGTATATATTCGATGCATATGATTATTTACATAACATATATAGATATCTCGAATTTTACTTTCAAAGAAAATATTTTATGGAAAAATACATTCACCAAGTCATTACAATTATACATAATATCTCGGTAACCATATATTGTGATTTGGTATTTTATTATAAATTACTTAATTGGTTTAGTATATATATATCGGTGGTACATATTGTTACCCTAAAAATAAATATAAATACTGATCTTCTACATCATCTTTACACACCCACGATCACTTCCAAAAAAATAATAATAATAAAAATGACGAAACTAAACACTTTTTGTTTATATATCAGACACATGTAATATATTAGACATCAGAATATAATAAAATTCACCGAGTAAATATGTAATAATTGTTTTTAAATAATTAACTTTATAATGTACAAAAAATAAATTAAAAATTTCATAACAATAAAAAAACATATCTCATGCTTCCAAAAAATATGAAAACCCGCCCGACCGGGCGGGTCATGATCTAGTTCAAAAGTAAATGAAATTGTAGTCAAATAGGCGTGCGTATCTATAAGAAACTTTTTTTTTTTTTTGAGCATCTATCATCTAATAACTATTAAAGTACAAGCACATTTGGATTTTATTACTAAACATGCCCTTTCTTTAATTCACATTGCTTATCATTAAGGCAATCAAGTAATATTAATAACGACAATTTTTATTGGGTCATTTTTTTTGGATCCAGCCCACTGCCAATCATCTCTCTGGGCCATTTGGGCTGATTAAGAAATCAGATCCAATTCTTATTTTTCAATTCAAATAATTATTTTCAACCATTCTTTAATATTTTGTGTAGTGAACAAAATTAATAACTTTATTATGTTTTTTTATTTTTAATATAATTAAGCATCATAAAAAATTTGAATTTTTTCATTGAAAAGTATAAATCTTTATTAAAAGTATTATTTTTATTAAAAAATTAACCACATAATAAATTTAATATATCAGAGTTATACCAACTTAATTCATTAAAAAATAAAGTTTAATTTTCTAAACATAAATACTCATTAGACCTGGACGTTCGGATACCCATTCTGGTACGGATTGGTTCTTTCGGATATCGAGTTTTTCGGGTTTTAAAATTAAACCCCATTCGGGTTTTGAAATTAAACCTCATTCGGGTATTATAAAATTTCGGGTTGGGTTCGAGTCGGGTCTTTCCGGGTCCGGGTGGGTTCGGTTCTCATGCATAAGAACCTGCAAAATAACCAAATAACCAAAGTATCTAACGGGTTCGGTTATCTATACTATTAAAGTAACCAAAATATCTTATTCGGTTCAAATTTTTGTATCCAAATTATTCAATAGTAACCAAAAATATACATTTTATACAGTTTTTTTGGGTAAATTTTTATCCAAACTATCATATTTTATCCAAAAATACTCAAATTACCGAAAATAACTACTATAGTTAACTTATAAAATTAATTAAAAAATTAAAATAATTATAAATATAATTATAACATATATTTTTAGATATATTTCAGATATCTTTGGGTACTCATTTGGTTCTCGGTTCGGGTCGGATTCGGGACCGGTTCTTCGGATATAGCAATTTAGAACTCATTCGGATATTTACCCCGGGTCTGATCGGGTTCGGGACCCTGATTTTCGGGTCGGTTTCGGGTTGGTTCTTCGGGTCCGAATATTGTGTTCTGGCCTATACTCTTTTAAAATGAAACACGATAAAGAAAAATAAAAAAGCTTAAGTCTTTTATAAAAAAACAAATATATAAAAATATGACATTTACTAAATATTTGTCAATTTAAAAAAAAAATAAAGGAAAATAAATCCGCGCTTTGAAAGCGCGGGTCAAAATCTAGTATGAAACTTAAAATAACAGAAAGCCGCAAAAAGAAAAGTACCATTAAACTAACTCACAAGAAGCCCATTTATAAATCGAGTTTGCTTAAAATGAAAGCCCAGAGGATATGTAGTATACAACGACATCGTATCAACTGTTCGACGAAACAAACGAGGCACACAAATTTTCAAAAAGTATCTTAAAGTTCATCGCAGAAGAAGCTTATTCGAAATTAAAAAATTTTTTATTAAGAGTGTCAGTTGTATACGCCCTTGAAATACGTTTCTACACTCAAAATGTTTTTTTTTTTTTTGCTAAATACACTCAAAATGTTTAAAAAGCATTAGGGATTATTTATGGTTTTAATTTTTTTTGATAATATAAGTGACAAAAAAACAGTTGATCTTAGTTCATCAAATCTAAAACTAATCACATGATATTGTTTATGTCGTTTGGTATAATGAAAAATGAAAAGTTCCACACAGTCAAAAAGTTTAATTTGATTCATATTCGAACTCTAGTTGATTAACAAGTATTCAAAGTGTGTAAGAGAATGATGCAAAGCTTTTTGGTAGGAGAATATCTTCAAGGTGAGACAGAGAGAGAAAGTTTGCATGCAAGTTGAGGTTACATAACTCCATCACTACACTTTATCAGAATCAAATCTTCACCTAGCTTAGACCGTTCGATCGAATCAAAAAATATTTTGAATTCATCGGTGCATTAGCTAAACGCTAGATTTATTTTACTCGGATCAACGTTTATTTATTAGTTGATCTTATTTCCTTTTGGATGTTAACATTCACGTTTATCTGATTTGGATAACACGAACACAAAATTGTCAATTTATTGATTAAACACCGGTCGAATGTCTACTGTGTCTAGTATTATTGGTTTTCGAGATCGATCGTACTAAATCCATGTAAACTACGATGATCGGATGATATAATTATTAGGGATAAATGTCCCACATCGCGTATTAGAATTGATCTTTAGTAATATATAAGATAGATGAGTCACTCCAGTAATTACCAATTGGTTTTAAGTGTGAAGCCCATTTAGCTTAACATGGTATCAGAACCCGATCCATTATCGATCCAGTCCAAAGTCGGTCCATCGATCCAGTCCAAAGTCGGTCCATCGATCTTTGTTCAAACATTCCGAGATTGATGCTCAGAGAGCCATCATCTCGATAGAGCATATTAGGGACAAATGTTCCACATCGGGTATTGGAAGGGATCTTTAGTAATATATAAGATAGATGTGCTACTCCATTAATTATCAATTAGTTTTAAGCGTGAAACTCATATAGCTTAACAATAATATTCAATGTGATTTTCTGCAAACCAGACCAATTTACTAAAATATATTATTTCGTGGGTGGCAATACAGCATGTCTATCTTACAGTGTAACAAAGTGTAGCAGATTCTCTTAAAAGGTTTTTGTTTTTAAAATTGAAAATTTTCATTAAAAAAAACACAGGTTGCGCCATATCTTGCTTACCCTCTTTTTCTCCTTGATAGATCTTAACTTTGGTTTAGTTTATTTCGAATATTGGGAGCATAGAAAATGGGAAAGTTAACCCTATTAAATTGTATCGACAGGTTGCCCATACATGTCTGTAGATCTTAACCCTATCAAATTGCATCGAGAGGGTTTTTTTCTTGGTAAACTTGTATCGGGAGGTTGCCCATACATATCTGTAGTTAAAAAATAAAAAACAAATTGAATATACATTGGAAAGTGTTTTTTTTATAAAGCGATCATCATAACTTAAATTTGGGTCGAGATCGTTACTTTTGAAAATGTGATATGGTGTTAGGTGTACATTAGATGGTTATAATTATTATAATTACAATATAATATTAGTAAGTCAAAGTATATATTATATTTTGTTGACAAAATAAAAAGTACAATCATAGTAGTATCGAAAAAGTTTTAATGTGACCTATATACATATCCGGGAATAAATTCTAGGCACAAATCGGATATCCGGGTTTTTGAAGGTATTTGTGATTTACTTTGAATGTTATAGATATCTAATTTTTCGATTTAATTTATTTCAAAAAAATACAGATATTCAAAAACGGATATCCGGAAATAAACAGATATTCGCGGATATTTGCGAATACTTACGGATATCACATTTGTTTTGATTAATACAAGTGATCTTAAAAGTTTGATACAAATTTATTTTGTAAAAATATTTTTTTCCATGATATAAAAGATAAAAATTAAAAGAAATAATGAATCATACATATTTGTAAATTTTTAAATTTAGTTAAAAATTATAATAACACAAAACTTAAGAAAAAATTTATAATTGTCATAAATGTTTTCTCTTAGTTTTATGTAATAGTTTTATATAAGTAATAATGTCAACATAATCTGTCAAATCATATGTTAGAATAATAATTATATAATTTTATATATTTAAATCTTTAAATATAATCAAGATATACATGTATTTATATATTGACGGATTGGATCGGATATTTGCTTCCCAAAATTTTAATATTTGTGATTTGTTTCGATTTTAATGGATATTGAATTTTAATATTTGCTTTCCTTCGAAAGCTTACGGATTTCCAAAATTTTTGGATCGAATAGAAACGAATAACGAATCGAATCAAATTTAACGGATAAAATGCTCATAGTAGACTTCCTTAGCATTCTCTCGGGAAAGAAAGAAATCAAATAAAGAACTTTGAGGAAAATATTATTTTACCATAATTTTTAAAATAGCTTTGATGTCAGCCTTAATACTATTAAAACATCTAAATACATATAAAATGTAAAATACTAAATTTAAAATAAGTTAAATACGTCTACTATTTTATATCAGTATAATCATAATGGAACATAGAATCTGTATTTTTAACTTGTGTGGAATCCTAACAAAAAGGCTGGAGTGAAGTATGTCAAAATAATATTTGTAATTATACTAAAAGAAGAGGGTTCCAGACGTCAAAAGAGAGGAGATGGTTCTAATTGATAAGAATGACTTTTGAAAATCAACCATTGATGTTTAAATTTCATCATTGCTTATCTATAGTTGGTACTAAGGCCTATCTTAAGTACGTACTATAACGTACAAATACTTTTCGGCAATGAAATATATGAGTGTATTTTTACACTCACTGATTTAAAACGCGCTATGCATTAGCATATGAATTTCTAACATCTAACTGTATATGTAGACACTTAAACAGTATCTAAGCAAATACATGTTTTTATATAATATAAATGTCAAATTATTATATGTCTATTAGTTTTATAAAAAGTAATATTTCAAATATAATTTATAGGCTGACAAAAAAACTTTATATTTACATGAGTATAGTTTAACATATATAAATAGTTTCAAATTATAAAAAAACTAAAACAAGTTTGAATATATAAAGATGATAAATCTTATAAATAATTATTTCCAAATAATTAATCTAATAGCCATAATTATATATACACATGATATTAATAATATATAATAATATTAATACTTTAACTTTTGAAAATTAATGCTTAAAATTTGTTTAGACATTTTATAATGTCTGTCTGAACGTTATTATGCATTTAACCTATATAAATCCACATAAAATTGTATACATGAAAACGAAAATGTTATAATTAATTATTGTATAGCACCTAAATGCCGTATGTCTAAACATGAATACCGTATTTTAGAATATTGATTAAACTATTGTGATATATGGTCATTGTTTGAAACTAAACTCATTAACAACATTTTAGTTTGCCCCGTCTAAAAGCGGAATCGACTACGTTCATATAGAGACATCCCCTTCAAGAAATTGTCGTTTCCATGACCCAACAAAACTATTGATGACAAAACCCGCTAATTTTTTCATGTTTTGTTGACTATCCGGTGAATACCCATAAATGTTGTGTGTTGTGGATATTAGCAGAACGTTAGAAAACAATTACGAAAACATTTTCTACCAAATCAGTTCAATACACATGCATTTATTACAATTTATATTTAAAATTTTGCATATAATTGAAAAATAATACGTTGTTATACTTCGTCAATTCCATGAATCATCTAAATTTTTGTTATGATGACCAAACTGTGTAGAAGTAGATCTACTGAAACATAGTCAAATGTTGAAATCAGATGTGGGGGGGAGGAGTTGCAATCCTTGCCAGACCATTTAATGACCAAGTCTTATCTTTGGACGGATCCTCACTGGTTTCAGACCAAAACCGAAACAAAACAAAACATATACATAAATAACCATGACAAAACAAGATAAAGCATAGGTGGATGTTAGATCAACAGACAGGCAGTTCTAATCAGAAGCACACGAGAGTTTATCTGATCGTTGTCGACAAGCACTTAGCAAACGATATATGTATATGGGACAATATGAGATTTTGTGTGTTCACCGAATCATGTGGGACCTTACATAACCATTGTGCCATTTGGTTCATCTCCTCTAATTAAGCTTGATTAGGTTAGGCGGTCGATACTATGGTAATTTCCCAGCCATTTTTCCACCGAAGCCAAGTGCATATGCCAATTAAACCACACTCACAATCTTGGCACGATCACGCAATTGGTCCCTCGAACCTCACACACGTGACATAACCAGAGAGCGAATGATCTGATAAGTCAAATCTGTAAACAAAATCAACGGATGAAAACAAAAAGCTGTTAAAGATCCACATAAAATTCATTTACCTCTGTTAAAATTAGTCAATATGCGTTGTCACGAATTTTTTTTCATGTTCAGTTCCGTTTGATTATTTGTTACAGCAAATACTTATCAGTTCGATCTAAATACCACGAAACTTCTAACACATAAATATTTCCTGTGGAATCTTTATATAAATATAAGAATATTCTAGTTTTAAACACCACGTTTTAGCGGCAGATGAATTATAAACTGATAGCAACAATCATGTGGCTAAGATAGCATTATTAGTTATCAAAGGTCAACAATATTTGAGTCATTCTACCAAAATATAAGATAATGTATATACGACTGGATAAGAATAACATATCTTATGACTTATAGTTAATAATGTTTAGTAATTTTTATATATGATATCACAGAAGAAATATTGTGATAAAATTTATAAATGTATGGTGGTAAATATTCATATATAAAATGTATAATATAAAATAGTAATTACTCTGTACTAAGTTTAGTAAACTAATATAAGTTTGACTCGTGGATTAGTAGTACCAAGTACAAAAAGACACGCTATCTTGATATTACCTGTTTACAGTTGAGTTTACTCTTAACATTTCTAGATCACGGTTAGTTAAATGACAAGTTTGTCTTGTTACATTAGAAAAATAATGAAGCGCGCAACTGTGGACAACCCCTATTGGAGAACTCATTTATCGCTCCCACGTCCATGTTAAAAAACGTATTGAGAGTTGGAAAGTGTCAAGCCGTTATAAGTTCCTTTTGTAACATTTTTTAGCCAAAAAAGAGACTTATTAATCAAGAACTCGTCAGATATTAAAATACTCAAATCTGACACGGTTACAATATATAGTACACACGGTCATTTCGTATCGGTTACAGTCAAATTAAATTGTAAAATTCTTAATATTGGTTGAGATAAACCTAGGTTTTTAAAACAAAATGTAGGCAATTAAACCATTTTCTTATTCGGCAAAACTAGTTATTACCTAGGTCTCCGTGATTCGAGTACAGTACCGATGACTTCAGTTTTAGATTTTTACTGCGAAGATACTGAATTTGGGCTCCACAAAATATGACATCACTCGAAGTAGCATAGATCCAAGGGAGTTTGAGAGTTAAGACTCACGCGCCAACGTATGACGGCGCTGAGCCGTTAAACTCATTTTCTTATTGGGATCCCTTTTCTTATTAGTCACCGTACCGGATGCTCTATGATCAACTTCAGTTTTTTTGTAACTGTATGATCAACTACAGTTGGTTGTAATCTTTTTGTGAACCGCATAACATAGTAATATGTAGGGTAGTTTTCTTTGTTTTGGCCGGTATACGACCAAAGAGGCATTATATACTTATAGTGCTTGTATCCTCTCACCATTTTCATAATTTCAATGCTATCCCTCGCTCCTCCTCTAGTTCTTAATTATGATTTATATTTTTTCTTAAACTCTAATTGCTTTATTTCAGCTTTTTTAGAACAATCAAATTCCTTGTTTACATATATAAGAAAACAAGTGACATTACTTTAAAAATTTTGGAGATTAAAAATCTAGAACAATCAAATTCCTAATACTTCGTGTAGTTGTAATATTTATATAAGTATATTCCCCCCGTTTGTTAAAAATACATATTCTAAGGAAAAAAATGTTTCAAAAAAAAAAAAATTTATATTATCAATATATTTTATTAATAATGATTAATTGCAAATTTTAAAAATATTTATATAATTTACTGAATTCTTATTGGTTTAGAATCATGAAAAATAGATAATCACATAAAATTATGCTTTCAATACTTAAATTTAATATTTTTATTAATATGTGTGAAAAAGATAAAATATGTAATATTTTGAAACGAGTATTGAAAGAAAAACTTGATATGAAAGACAACAAAAAGTTATATGTAAATAAGCAGCTAGATAATTGATTGGGATACGTCAAGTCAACTGGGTTACAAATTACTCCCTCTGTTTCTATAAGATCCATGTTTTAGATTTTTCACACTTATTAAGAAAAACATAAATTTTAGTTACCAATGCATTGTTTTTATTAATTAACAATTCCCCAAAATTTTGAACCAATAAGATTTTAATAAATACAATTATATTTTTTGGAAATATACAATTTTTCATTAATTAATGTCTTGAAAATGTAGAAAATGTATCTTTTTGAAACAAATTTTTTTTCTAAAACATGAATCTTTTAAAAACAGAGGGAGTAACAGATATAATGAATTTCATTAATACAAGCAGACTCCATGATTTACGTTTTATTCAACGGTCGCGATGATAATTAACTTAGCGTTTGCAATAAGTTAAATGATGTAACCATCACATTACACCTATTTATTACATTCTTTAGTTTATATTCCTAATCAATAAGATTCATATTTTCATTCAATTGCAATGAAAGCCACCTGTTGCAAATACAGATGTTATGCACGGTTAAAATTACAAATATTCATGTTTACAAAACCATGTAAATCATTTAACGGTTACATTCAAAGTGGTGTTGTTGTTTATTTTATATGGAAAACACCTTTTTGGTGTTTATTTATCAACAGATCAATGAACAAGAAGACTCTGTAACCATCTTTATCTTGTGGCTGAACGGTCTTGCTTTTTTTTTCCTTTCAAAAAAAATATTGGAATAAAAACTACAAGCACTTTCAAGTTTTCAATTTCAATTGTAAGATATTCATCCAAAAGAGATTCACAATCGTCAACGTCGATCGAGTCTGCTGGAAACAAGCTCGGCAGCTTTAATTATCTAGCTAAGTAATGGGGAATTACATATATTTTGTTCCATTGACGTATTTTACTCTATGTACACTCTTACACATATAGATTTTATTTCAAACCCTTCTAATAATAACGGGTTAAATAATCAAATTAGTAATTATGTAACTGCACATGAATACGCATTTTCAAAAAACAACTAGGAAATTATTTGATTTTTGCCTTATACATATGTGTGTGTGAAAGATTGGATTTATGGATTTATGGATTTATGATTTTTGGCAAAAAAAAAGATTGGATTTATGATCAAAATTCCGAAAACTTATTTGAAAATTTTATATTTATGTATGTAATGATTTTAACACATTCTTGATGATGACAAAAAAAAAGAATATTAGAACAATGAACACATTCTTGATGATGGCAAAAAAGAACACATTCTTGACATAGAGAGGGATAATAGAATAACATACAACTACAACAAATATATTATTAAAAATCCTCTAAATTATATATTCTAAAGGAAATCATATACATATACATATACAAAGAACATTAAATATCTTTTTAAAAAAAAAAAAAAAAAAAAAAAAAATATATCTTTTTTACAAAATGGTAACAGTTTTGTTGAGTTCTGATTATCTATATAAAGACCAAGCCATCTGCTGATCTTTAAGCCCCCACAAACCAAAATACACTCTCTTTTTGTTTCTCTCCCTTTTCTCTTCAAGCTCACATACATTCCCGTTGATCCCCCATGGCTACTGAACTCGAAAGCTCCTTAATCTTTGCCCTTCTTTCCAAATGCAGCGTTCTAAGCCCAACCAATCTAGCTCTCTCTGTCCTAGCCATCGTATTCGCATGGCTCGCCGTCTCTCTGTTCTGCTGGACATATCCCGGTGGGCCTGCATGGGGCAAATATCTCTCCCGCCGGTTAACTAACAAAACCGGTACGGTTATTCCCGGTCCAAGAGGGTTCCCTTTTGTGGGAAGCATGTCTCTCATGTCCAGCACTCTAGCTCACCGCCGAATCGCAGATGTTGCTGCGAAGTTCGGAGCCAAACGGCTCTTAGCTTTCAGCTTAGGCGAGACACGCATGATCGTCACGTGCAATCCCGACGTTGCTAAAGAGATTCTCAATAGCCTTGTTTTTGCTGACCGGCCGGTTAAGGAATCGGCTTACTCTCTGATGTTTAACCGGGCGATTGGTTTCGCACCACACGGTGTTTACTGGCGCACTCTGCGTCGGATCGCTTCGAACCATCTCTTTAGTCCGAAACAGATCAGACGTGCCGAGACGCAGAGGCGAGTGATCGCTAGCCAGATGGTGGGACTTCTTGAAAAACAGAGCACTAACGGAGTAGGTCATGTTCGTGAATTGCTCAAAACGGCGTCGCTTAACAACATGATGTGCTCTGTTTTCGGACAAGAGTACGAGCTTGATCAAGACCATAGTGAGTTACGTGAATTGGTCGAAGAAGGCTATGATTTGCTCGGAACATTGAACTGGACCGATCACCTTCCTTGGTTATCGGAATTTGATCCACAGAGAATCCGGTCTAGATGTTCCGCACTCGTACCGAAGGTAAACCGGTTTGTATCCCGGATTATATCCGAGCATCGTAATCAAACCGGTGACTCGCCTCGTGATTTCGTGGACGTCCTGCTCTCCCTGCATGGCTCTGATCATTTATCCGACCCGGACATCATCGCCGTTCTATGGGTAATTAAATTATATAAGTCCAATAAAACATGAATTTTATAGACGGAATGTGACATGCGGTAGGATAAATAAAGCATTAAAATATGTATTATCAGATTTTATTAAAAAATTTGAGTACTATAAATACTATATTGTATTTATTATGGTTATATTATTCTCACAGGAGATGATATTCAGAGGAACAGACACGGTGGCGGTTCTAATCGAGTGGATCCTCGCTAGGATGGTGATTCATCCAGATATTCAAGCAACGGCACAGGCTGAACTTGATTTAGTGGTCGGAAAATCAAGAGCTGTAGATGAATCTGACTTGGCTTCACTTTCATATCTGACGGCTGTGGTGAAAGAAGTCCTGAGAATGCATCCTCCAGGCCCACTTCTTTCATGGGCCCGTTTGGCCATAACTGACACGATCGTTGATGGTCGTTTTATTCCGGCAGGGACCACAGCAATGGTAAACATGTGGGCAATAGCGCATGATCCACACGTGTGGGTCGATCCTTTGGAGTTCAGACCTGAGAGATTCATGACCAAAGAAGGTGAGGTGGAGTTCTCGGTTCTTGGGTCGGATTTGAGACTAGCGCCTTTCGGGTCTGGTCGTAGGATCTGTCCCGGTAAGAATCTTGGTTTGACAACCGTTACGTTCTGGACCGCGGCGCTGTTACACGAATTTGAATGGGGACTGTCCAATGGAAACGGAGTTGACTTATCTGAGAAACTAAGGCTATCTTGTGAGATGGCTAATCCTCTTGCTGCTAAGCTGCGCCGTAGACGCACTTAAGGTTTTAATATTTTCATGCGTAAGGTGTTTTTGTGCGTGTGTGTGATTTGTGAGTCTGAAAGGTGAGTGACGTGTCTCCACTATTGTAAATACAATGAAAAGTAATTTATAGCTGTGTTCTAAATTTATATACGTACACTGGTACATCGCAGTTTATTTTAGTAATTAGTATAATCCTATAATATACGAAAAACATTCACTAGTTTTCTAGAACGTGTTCCTAATTCATTCTATAGCTGAGCGGATTATGTGTAACCCGCAGGTGTTTGACCCTAAAGCTCTCTGCTAGTCTACTAAACAACTCACACATTTATTTTTTAACAGAATTTTTTTTTTTTTTGAAACTAATTTTTAACAGAATTTTGGAGTAAATTATATTATAATTCAAGATTACAATCTAATATAAAATTATCAAATCTATTTCGTGGTTACGGTGAACGATCTTTCAGAATATAGTAATATATGTACATACTCTTGGAATTGTTTACCCATTCTGACAACACATGTAATCCGCGCTTCGATTTTGAAAGATAAAATAAAAGAATATCTTGACAGCAAATATTACTAAAGAATAATATTTGGCCCATAATATTTTCATATTTTTGTTCGAATATTCAGTACTATCCATGAAAACAACAGCAACACAAGAACAAGTAAACTTATAATATAAATATTGATTTGCATCATGAAAATCGAATAAGTTCAAATGGAAATGATAAATAGAAAAAACATTCGTTAATCCTTGTATCCTTAAAATGCCAAAAAAATTAACCGACAATATAAAGGTTTATCACATGTCGAAAGTTTTTGCTAGAAATGTAGAATGTGACAATGTGCTGTTTTCATATCTTCAATTAACATATGTAGTAAGTTATTTTTCTTGTATATTACACAATTATAGTAAGTTCATTTTCTATATTTCTTATATATTACATTCGTTCCTCATCCTTATCGAAGTTGTAAATATGCCATGATTTTTCCTTCTTTAGTGTTTTTATACATGTGTATTCAACAAAAAAGAAAGAGTCTCAACAATGAGCATGTTGAATAATATTCAACTGTTGAAAGCAATGTAAAGTGGGTGTTGAACCGAAGAAAATATACGTAGATTCACAAGTGTTGAATACTTTTAACGGGTTGAAAGTAAATAAATTGGAGTCCACTTTAACATGTATTTTATTATTATTGGTTATCTTTTTTTTCACCTAATAGTTTAAATTTCATTATTTCACTGTAAATATTTTTCTATAGAAAACAAAACTTATTATTTTTAATGATCTACAAATAGAGATTAGTTTCATTTCATTTAAATATAGGATAAAAATATATGTTTTCCTTATATTTTTATTTTATTTACTAATATTAATTTTATGAACTCGATTAAAATTATGTCATTTTAATTATTAAAACAGTGTCATTTAAATTATTTAATTTAATTCAATCAATTTTTGAATTCATATATAGCTATTGCTATAGAAATAAAAATACAAATTAGAGTGTTGAATTTTATCAAACAAAATCATTGTAGAGATAAAATTTGTGTATGTATTGAATTAATAGATGACAAAAAAGAATATGATGTTGATTGTAAAAATGTAAATTAGGGTGTTGAATCTATACAACCATTGTACATAGTTAATACGACTACTCAATGCATGCGAGCATGCCACACCCATTTTCATTAGAAAACCCATTCATTTTGTCTAGTTGATTGTTTATATAGTTAGTGATAGCAACATAAAACCTATGGTATTGAGATACTGGGATATAACACGGGCCTCATTGCTACGGCTCAGTCACATTAAGATAAATCAGACACTATTCATGGGCCAACTCATTTCTTTGAAGATGCCATTATTACAAACACACAAAGCCTACATATTATTACAGCATTATGAAACAGTGCGATGGATCTCTCTCTCAACATAATTGCTTTTAAGCTGTCTGCTTGTTGTTGTTGTAGAATCTGAGAAAGAAAGCAACGCCGAGAATCAAGAGAGGAACCAAGTATACAAGCATCTTGTTTCCAGATTCTTCTTTTGTGGTTTCAGCCGTAGATTCTTTCTCCCACGGCGGAATATATTTCGCCGTCACCGGGACAGTTGACTTGTCAACGTCACCAATATAATACTTCTTCATTGTGTCTTTCGCATCATTGCTGTGGTTCACATCGTCAAAGTCAGTGGACGCGTCCTTTCCTTCATTTTTCAACAAATCACAAGATTATTAAAACCGACAGAAAAGTTTAAAAAAAACGAACCGGACTAAACCAATGGTTAATTATACGTACCGGTGACGGCGAGTAGAACATTGTCACCGCCGGGATGTTCGTCCATGAAACTGCTGATGTCATAAACCTGTGGATTCAGTATTCACTTGTTTTGTAAAACTAGTAGATGGCCAAAAATAGAGGGTTTTAGGGAATTTTATCTTTTGGTTGAGACCTTTCCATGGATAAGAATCCAACAATCGTTCTTGCACTTATGTTTAGCCACATCATGAAACGAGATAAGCTTGGCCATTGATTACTTTCTTATGCTCTTGCCGGCTAGAAATGAACCTGAAATAGAGGACATTTGTATAAAGTTTCATTAGACTGAAACGAAATCAAGAAAGTAAGATGGTAAAAGGGAAGAGCTTACACGATTATGAACCAATATAAAACAGAGCGCAAACTTCTCGAGACCACACGCGTTCTGTTTATATTGTAAGTTGGTGAAGCTCTTGAATTTTGTTTATATTGTAAGTTGGTGAAGCTCTTGAATTTTGTTATTTCTTGATTTAAAAATACAAAATAAACTTACGGTCTTGTTTTGTCCTTTTTTTTTTTGATCAAACGGTCTTGTTTTGTCTGGGAGCTATAATAGAATAGGGTAAATAAATAGTTTTTTTTGTTCACAGGTCAAAAAAATAGTTTATTTCCCAGCTTTTGAAGATGGACAATGAACGTAGCAACTTATAGTTGACCGCTCCTTCGATACCTTACCCACAATTTATTTACAGCTAGATTAAGGAAGTGAAAGAAAAGTCAAAAAATGGCACCTACCATATTGAAACGTGAAGAATATGCCTCAAAGTGGTCAGCCACCTCAGGTAGGTTGGTGAAGTTCTTCACGTTTTAATTTTCTCAAAAACAAGTCAGGCATCATTGTTTATTTTGTTTTAGACTTTTGAGAAAGCCTCAAAGATTTCTCATCAGGCCCATAAACGATAGAAATATTTTCATGAAAACTTATAAATCTCTTTTTCCTCCAAGATCAGTGACTATTATATATATATAACTAAATTTGTGTGTACATATAAATCAAAAAAATAATTGTTATTTACAATTATTTTATGGTAAATAAATCGAAATACTAATTTTTATTTTATATTTTTTATAATTAAATTTAAATGATATGAATATCAATGTATAGTATATCATTTTAATAAGACTATTTATTAAATAAAATTTTCTTACTCACATGGTTTTATAATTATTTGTATTTTTATAAAAAAAAATTGAAACATTGATAAGAAAAATTTTCAATATGGAACTTTTGATATTTTTATTAATTTATAATCATTTTGACAAATTCATTGAAATTTTTGAAACTAAAATTTTTAATTTTTTAGTATTTTTTCAGTAAAAATTTTAAAATTTAAATATTTATGAATTTGTTATAATATATAATTTAATTTAAAAGATATATATATAATCTAATTTTTAGTATTTAAATTTCAAAATTCTTATATATATATATATATATTTAATCTAATATTTATTAAATAAGACATCTTACTCATATAATTTTATGAACATTTGTATCTTGCTATAAATAAAAACTAAACCATTGATCACAAATTTTCAAAATGAGATTTTTTACAAGATTATTAATTTATATTCATTTTAAAAAATTCAAAATATAACATATATTTTGAATTGTCTAGTTTATTTTAATAATATAGTATAAAACAATAATGATAGGGGATGTATAAACTATTATCAAATCTTTATTATTTAAAATCATTAACTATCATATATATTTTGATCAGATTAGTTAATTCTATATATTCTATTTAAGATAATAATGAAGAATATTTTATATTAATAATTAGTTATATAATTAATTATATGAAAATGTATTATATGTTTAGATTGACGAATTTATTTTTTAAAGATTTTGAAATTGATTTTCGTGATGACATGTTTTATGATTTAAAGGTCTTAATATTTCTCTTATATATAGGGGTGTATTTGTTGGGTGAATTTTATTATTCTTAGAAAGAAAAGTCGATAATAATATGGGCGTATCTGATAGAATATGATGAAACGATTTCATGATTATTGTTTGACAAAAGGACGTTACAAATTATATAAAAATTCCGTTGCAATAAACGGATCAAGACTCCATGTGAGTGAGAAGGTCATAAAAAGATTAGAGAATAATCATAAACCACTAACCCCACTCGTTTTTTTGTTCTTATTCCTTTTTTTCCTCTTTTTTATTTTTTCTTAACAAATTGAATTTATTGTAAATAGAACCCAAAACCCTTAACTTTGTTTTTGGTTTTCTTTTCCTTTTCGGAATAAATGTTACTTTTTCAGTTGGTGTATCCGCCGTCATTATTACCGTAATCCTTGACGTGGAAACCATTGCCAGAGCCAGGTTTCCGAGAGATTTTAAGATGAACACCAGGATCATGATGAGTCGCCATCGAGTTGTAAACAAGAGAGTTGTTTATCATCTGAACGTTACTGTTCATAAATGCTTTCATCGGAAGATGATGACTATTATTGGCATTATTATTAGGGTTCTTGGTGGTTTTCTTCTTCCCTTCTCCTTCATCACTGCTGCTGCTGCTGCTACTACTGCTTTGAAGTCGCCGTCCTTTCTCTCCAGTGCCGCTAAACCCCACAGAGGGATGTGGTCCTGCTCCTCCGGTTCTGTTGCCTGATGGTGAGCGTAGAATCTCCATTACAGCACCTTTGTTTTCACCTGCAATGGTGATGGCTCGTGTGCCCATTATGTTTTCGGAACCAGAAAAAGGTTGTTGACGATGAGTCCTCTTGGTGTTGTTGCCTTGATTATTATGGTTATGGCTCTGGTTATGATGATTTGGTTCTTGGAGTTGGCTTGTTTTCTCGGCCGTGAGAATGTTTTTCTGAGTGGTTTCACGTTCGAAATGTAACTGAGGAGGTGGGAGAGAGTAAGGAGAGAGTGTTCTCGGTGATGGTGCTTTTCGAAAACTCTCTGGTTCAGATTTTGTTGACCTAGTTGAATGGGCTGGACTCGGCGGTGAAGTTGGTTTTCGCGGTGGGAAAGCTTCTTGAACCTCCTTGGGAGATGGTGGCGGCGTGTATGACGACCGAGGTGGTGGCGGTGGGGGCGACGGAGACTTAGCTTTTGGTGGGGTCGGTGGTGACATGTAGCGGCTCGGCGGTGAATGATATGGAGACCGCTCTTGAGGAGGTGGAGGAGTTTGCTGACGTGGTGGGGAAGGAAGCTGACGTGGAGGCGAAGGAGGTCGTTGCTGGCGTGGAGGCGAAGGAGGTCGTTGCTGGCGTAGAGGCGAAGGAGGTCGTTGCTGACGTGGAGGCGAAGGAGGTTGTTGCTGCTGTGTAGGTGACGGTTGTTTCGGCTGTTGTCTGACTACAACCTGACGGCTAGGGGTTTGTCGAGGTTGAGGTGGAGGAGGAGGTGGGTCGCTTGAGCCTTGTGATGTAGGTCTAGCGATGCTAGCGAGACGGAACCATGGACGCACGTTAGACATTATACAAATGAAATGTAAGATGTTATTAGTGTGAAATCACAATGTTACAATTACGATATGTAACAAAACGTATATATAGACAAGTGTGTTGAACAAAAGCCAAGTACAAGAAGCGTGAAAGAAAAAAGCAAATGGAGAAGAAAGGTATCAGATTCATGCAATAAGATTTCCAGCTTGCAAAAACCACATTTTACGACTGGTATCAATCGTTAAGTGTCATTTCCAAGCTTCTCTCCTGTAATTTAATTTTCACCGTTAAATCGCAAATTATTCCCTTTCGATTTATATTTTAATAATCCTTGAATTGTGTTTCAAAAAAAAAAAAATCCTTGAATAAAGAGATTAGTGTTTCCCCTCTTGTTTGAGTCACAAATTATTCCTATGTTCTCTATTTTACCAAACCTCTATACTTATTTATACGAACGGTTGATATTATTTCATTTAGGTTGAATTTTTAGGCAACTAGTTTTTATTCAAGTGATTATTAAAATAAAAATAGAAAGCGAAGCTTCAGAAACCAAACATCGAATACTGATGAGCGGTAGAAAGTATTTCTGTACTAAGCATCTTCTTCAGCTTTCTTTTAATATTCATAAATTTTAAATTTATGAAATGTATTGGTCACTACTCTGGGCCTGAGCCACTAATTCGTTTTTCATTTAAGACAGCATATACTGTACAATGATTCAAAATGTATTATAGGCTGTGCTTATTGGGAATCAGAAGTACCCGTCTCAAGTATATCATCACAAATTTCAGTTATTTTGCATTTTGTTAAGTCATTATATATGATTAAGTAAGAAAACATGAAAAGTTATTGAAAAATGAATAATAGTCCATGTTGTGAAAATGAAAATTTGAAGGCCCCGTAAAGAAGGAAATACAGACATGATCTACCTCAACGTCTAACTTAGGTTGATGTATATTGAACCTTAATTATGCTTTTGGGACCATCAAAGGAGAAAAATACATTGACAACTATAGAGCCATCCATACTCATTTCCTCTTGCATTTTATAATGTCTAAAAGGTATGTTTGCTTAAAGATGTAGACATGATTAAAGAAGCTGGTTCTAGCGGCTAAGAAGGAATCTGGAGGTGAAGGTATTATGAACACGAAGTGAAGTTCGGCAAACAACATATTTACTGAATCAACAATAACAACATTCAAATATATTTTACAATTAGACATTAGGAGTTACCAAGATCAACATAGACAAAAAATTACCAAAATAGTACACATAGTTTTAGTTAAGTCGGTATGTTGATGATAAAAAAGACACAAAATTGGAACATCCAAACACTAGTGGGCCTTTCATAATAGGTCTCAGAACAAAGACTGCTACTCGATCAAATGATGCCAAGAAAACCCACTTGTACCTATTAACAATCTTCTTATTCATCATGCAATTGCAACATGTACCATTGTGAAAAAAAATCATTTGCGTAAAGGCCCATGCTATGTTGCATCTAATGGTCGTCTTAAGAGTTCGATACACTACATAAGGTATGGAAATTTTAAGCTTCGCATCATCGCATGACCTTCATTTATAGCGTAAACGATTTTTATTCAACTTTTATTAGTTCATGCTATATAGACTTATTAGTCAGATTATAAAATTGGTTTATCGAAGGATCTTTCTTTACTAGTAATGGCAACTTCAAAGAAAGACTATTACGTCCAAGTCCGAAACACGTTTTCTTTGTTTAGAATTGTCAAAATCCCCAAGCACATTGAATGGTTTAGTCGGGATTATATGTGAATAAAACACGTTAATGTCAAACAATGAGCACAATGAAGCAATGGATTATTCAGAGAAAAAAACAAAACTTTTGTTGCTCATTACTAGTTAATCAAACTTTAGTTTTTTTCTCATTACTAGTTTAATAGTTTTAGTCAAACTTTAGTTACTTGGGATTGCATACAAAACAAGCTAAGAAAAATGCATCAAGGAACCACTAAATATACCCCCTCTACTTTTTAAAAGTGACATTTTTGGTTTACTGCTGGAGAGACTTACGGAAACAGGCACATTGTATTTTTTTTTTTATTGACAGACACATTATGAGTTTGAGACACTTTTTGACAACAGCTGTCCTTTTCTTGACCATTATTGCCCTTGTGTGGCGTAAGTATATTGTTCTTCCTCTCGTTCCCTTTGTAATTAATTGTTACGTGGTTTTTCGGTTTGTAACTAGTGGAAGACTCAGTTGCAATTAATGTCAAAGTAAATAAGTACTTTGGATGTGATAAAGTGAAATTGATTTGGACCGTCCGTTACTTTGAAATTCTCCTTTAGATGTTTAATTTCGGTGTCTTTCCTTTGCATTTCTTCTTCAACTCTTTCATGTTCGTTAATCAGTTTTCATGGACAAGGTTTCATGGACGAGATTTTGTGGATGGATTTATGTGGACGACATATTATGGTCAAGGTTCATGTTCTAACAAAGTTCCCAGACATTGCATACTAAAGCTTGCACTTGTTTGTACAAAATCTTAAAATTCAAACATCCAATAGCATATCTTCTTTATGAAAACGTTAACACAATTCTTCTTGTCCATAACTATTTTCTCCTCCATCTCCGTTACCACTTTTGTTTTGATCACCACCTCCACTATCACCTACACTTCTATTACCACTTTTGTATCCACCTTCGAGAGGCCGTCTGCAACTCTTATGATGATATCAACACAAGTCTGACCACAAGAGCCTCATCCACAACTCTTCCGACCACATAAACAACATCCACACACACATTGACCAAGCGAGCCATCGTCACCTCCATACATACCACCACCTCCACTATCTCCTCCACCTCCATTATCCACAACTCTTCCGACCACATCAACAATATCCACACACACATTTCCAAAAGATCCACCGTCACCTCCATAACCCCCACCGCCTCCGCTATCTCCTCCACCTCCATTATTAACTTTGGATCCACTACATGCACCTCCATAACCACCAACACCTCCACTATGGTATCCACCACTGCCTCCAGGATCTCCTCCACCTCCATTACCACCTTCCACCACCGCCACCTCCCTAACCACCACCACCTCCACTATAACATCCACCGCCATCTCTACCACGGTGTCCAATACCTCTTCCATTTGACTGAGCACCACCGTTCATAACTATCACCGCCTTGTTCAAGATGGTGAGAGATGTTTGTCTTCTGGGATCTCCGGATCTATTTTTTTTTTTTGAATCAACCGTCTCTCACATACAATTGAATCAAAGCGTATCACAACAGGCAATTAGTTGCTTAGATAGATTGTGTGGACACACCTTCCATGTCGAGAGACCACGGTGTCAATGGAGATGATTGGAGAGGGTAAGTAGAGAACTGTCGGGGTTGAGGTTTAGATTAACGGCGGTAATGGAGATGATTACAGAAGGGTATGATGAAGAAGGAGAGAGATTGAGAAGATGAAGAAGAAGGGGATTCCAAAATCAAGAGGAGATCTGAAGAGGAGAGTATCAATAGTCTAGATAATAATTAGGTTTTCTCTGTTTTCAATTTTAGATTGAAAAGTACGAAGAGGAGAAAGCTCTTGAGAGTATCGATAATGTTTATTATCATTATTTTCATTATTATTAATTTTTTTTTTAACTAGACTCAAGTTAAATATAATGTTTGGTTAGAAGGTTTAGTTGAAGGTTATAAGAGTAAAAGAGGTGGGTGGAAAGTGTGTGATATAGGAATGTGTTCTTTTGTGATATTAAGAAGTCATAATGTGCCTCTGAGAGTAATATTCTCTTACTGCTGTTTGATGTGTGATACATCATGTATTTTTGGTTTTATAACTGTAATATTAGTAATGCTTAGAGCATGAGCAGCAATTGTTTCTTGCTGCATTTCTCAATTAAAAATAATTCTAAAATATTATAAAATCAGAAGAGAGGAAGAGAAAACATGTGAAACGTTTACAACTTTATTAGACCATCTCCAATGTATTTTGCTATTTTCACCTCTAAAATAGAGGAACTCTATAATAGAGATGAGATATGCTCCAATGTATTTCTCTATAATAGCAATTTCTATTTTATAGAGTAAAAAATAGATGAATGCTATTTCTTCCTCTATAAATAAAGGAAAAAATAGAAATCTCTATTATAGAGGAAAAAATAGAGGTGAGTTGGAGCAATTTCACCTTTAAATACTATTATAGAGGTAAAAATAGCAATGGGTTGAAGATGCTCTTAGAGACTAAAGTTACATGTGGCATCTTGTGATCAAAATTTGTTTTTTAAACTTAAATTTTAATTACATAACTAACTTATATTAATATTAAATGGTTGAGGTATTCTCTAGAGAAATTATACCACTAATGATGCTCTTAAAGAGTTTGACATTTAATGATACCTAGGCTTGTAGCTGTATAGGTTATTAATGATACATTTTCTCTAATTGTTTGACATTTTGTTTGTTTGTGATTTTAATGGCCGGTCTCCTATTCAAAAAGCAAGATATTGAAGATGTTGTTCTACAATGGATCTCTGAATGGTGGATCCCTGAATGGTTGTGTGCTTTGTTAGTCTGTAACTAGAACTAAGTGTGTTAGATCAAGTTTTCACCAGTTGCTACTTGAATGGTACTTGCGTTACTGCTATATGTGCTTGAAGTTTTAATAGCTTATAATGAAAATAATGACAAAAGGTTGGATTCTCTCTAAATCATTCAATTGTTCATGCCAAAAGAGCTTTGAAAATATTCAGAAACATTCAAAAGTTTAGGAGAAAGAAAGAGAATGCACAAGAAAAGGTTATTCATCAAGGCAGAGAAGAATGATTGTGATTATTAAGTTCTTGGCTGATAGCTTTCTCCAGCCAAGTTTCTGCATCTTCCATCATCTCGGGGCTTAACCGAACCATGAGAACACAGAACTCGGTTTGGTTAAGAGCACCATCTCCGTCGAGGTCTCCTTCTCTAACCATTCCTTGCGCATCTTCCTCGCTCATTCCTTCAATCCCAAGTACCCTCGAGTTTCTCCTTAGACTCTCAGCTGTTATCAGATCTCTCTCTGGATCCGCTAGCAATTCGAAACCTTTGCATAGCTCTGATACAAACTCTTCAACGTCCATTTTCTCTGCCATGATCGGTAACATATCTTCATATTTGGTCTCCATCTTCGTACTAGTAGTAGTAGTTTCTAGTACAAGAGGTTTCTTGCTTGGTGGTTCCATAAGGAGAGAAGAAAATTTGTGAACTCTTTTGATTGATTTGAGTCCAATGGGAGTAGATAGATATACAAAGTGCGAGTTGGCGTATGTGTACAGATGTTGTTGTCACGTTCGAACATAATCGTGTGGTCTATAAACTCACTTCTTGAAACTATCGCTGTTGGGATTGTGAGAGTTGAAGAAATGAACGGCTGTGATCACATCTCAAAATGATGTGTTTTGTCTGGAACGAAGACACCTGGTTATTAGGTAGCTTCGTAGAAACTTCGAATGGGCCGACTCGTAAGTTATTATTATCATCAAGTTGAAAGAGAAGAGAGATAATTACGTAAATTTCGCAGAAGTTTCGTTTTCTTGATTTCTTGTGTCGTCGGATCTTTCGATTTTTGTTTTGTTGTTGTAGTGTCATGTTTATGAATTGGATTCTCTTACAATGATAACGACACATCAACTTAATATATTTCTCTTTCTCCGTCCAAGTCCCTAGCTAACTGATTTGAGATGTCGTTATTATTCGTTGATATACAAGTAAATTTAGGTAAACGATCATTCAAGAAAAAAAAGAAGAAGATAATTCAAGAAATTTCTGTTAGGATACCTCTAAAGAATTTCATAAGGCCGAGTTAGAGTTTAATTAAAACATATCCTAAATAACATGCCGTTTCGTACTGTTGTTGCTATTGGATGATACGATCTAAATTTGGTGTCAATAGTCTTCTTTGATAAGACAAGCTAATAAAGAGTTTGACTTCGAAAATCAACCTCATGCACCTGAACTCCATTGTTTGATTTATCCAAAGTAACTTTAGTCCCTAGTATGTATTTGTTCTTCTGGTGAGTACTACTACTAAACCATATATCGATGCTTCCTTTTGCGTCACGAACCATGTACAAACCATTCTTACGCCACAAATAATTACTGATGAATTTTCTTTAATATTTAAGGATTGGAACACAAATATTTACATTCTTTTGGAACAATCGTATCTTGTTAAGTAACTGGAATTATTTTTGAAACTAAAAAGCTTTTTTTTTGTGTGTGTCCAACCACCTCTAATCTTCCAAGAAGTTCACCACTTTTTAATTTGGAGGCTTGTTCCTCTTACATCTACTTTCCGATTTTTTTAGGCTAAATAAAACATCTTTCTATTCGAATATTTTAATTCGTATAGTTGACTCAATCCAATGAGTTGTAAATATTTATTCGTATAAAGCGAGCATGCGCGAATAAGTCTAAGATATCTTCTACGGCAGGAGAATATCGCGTTTGGTTTATTTTTAAAGTATGTGTGAATTTCCCGAAAAAGTCTTCTCTCTATATGCTAGTTATTGGTTTTTCAGAGCCGGTACATCTTAAAATATGAGTGGCACCTCGTTATTCAAGTCATTAACGCACATATTATTATTATTCTCCTTAGATATGTCCAATAAGTTTACATGACTTTTCCATCTTAAATAATTGATTCATGGAATCGAATATCATTATGCAGTACATGCGATGTCACGTACGGGCATAAGCAAAAAATGATTTCATTTCGAGAAATGAAAGCTGCTATGATCCATCCTTTACCCTATCTCTTTCAAATTGCTAGTTACTCATTTCAACTTCACCCATGCGATACTATTGATATTTAAAGTTCATAGCTATTTTTTGTTATATATTCATCACATAATTAAACATAAATATTTATACAGATAAACATATAACATAAGATTTAAATAATTAAGATTTAACCATCCTCATGCTGATTTTTTTCAGTTTCAGAATGTGCTAAAGCGTACTATTTTCTATGACATTATTCTTGTAGTTACCAGTATAGAACTTAACAGTGACAAGTTTTCTATCGAACTTTGACTCTGGTCAATGAATTTTTCTATTAAAATAAACTGATTCGTTCTAAATTGGAATTAATATTAAGTGTTACATGATACATGTATTCATCGACACTTTTCTTGTAGTTAATTACCTGTATAGAACTTAATAATCACAAGTTTTCCATCATCGAGCTTGGACTTAGGTCAATGAATTTTTCTATTAAGATAAACTGACGAATCCTTCCGAATTCGAATATTGAGACAGATGGCGATAATTGTTTACATATATGGTTTTTGGTTTGAAAAGACTATATTATAGAAACTTATGAATAGAGAAGATATTTTGAATATTCTTTTATGAGATTATGAGAACACTTATATATACAGATAGAAGAAACGATGAATACATATATCATGCAACACTCACGAAATTCGCATTCACATATTCTTCTACCTATACATAAATCCATTATACATGTATCCTAATAAATCCACACCCAAAGTGAAAAACCAACCCGAATTACCGCCGCCCCAGTTATAAAACATTTAAAAATAAATATTGATTAAAAAAGAGAATAAAATACCATGTTGTGATAGTCAAGTTCTGACAACTTTAACTAAAGTACCCCATGTGACTATGTAAGGCAAAATATCATGAAAGAGAATTAGAGCACCTCCAATGGGTAGAAAGCTAATTTCACAATCTCTTTTGATCATTTTGCTTCACCATGAAGATCCTCCACCTGTAGTACTGAACATCCCACTCCAGTATCCATTATTAGGGCTTGGATTATTATTATTGTTACCATGACTCTTCTGCTGTTGATTATCATCATGATCAACCTCTTGTGTTATGCTTGATGAAAGCTCCTTCATTTGATCCCCAAATGGAAACAAAACCCTACCTTGATGATGATCACTATGAGCATCACCAGAACTATTGTTGTTGTTGTTGTGTCCAAGCCCTTGATTTTCAGTAGAGAAAGAAAGATTACTTGTTTTGTAATCCACCATCGTTGGAAACCCTGAAGAGGTGTACATCACATTGTGTGAAGAATCCATCATTGGACCAGAAGGCATAAAAGCGTTGATCCCTGATCTTGATGAAACATTAACTCCTGTTCTCAGCAGCTCGAGAGCTGAAACAGGAGACGATGAAGAACCATAGAGAGAAGATGATGATGACGGTTGTTGATGAGTCATGTTGCCATTTCCTTCCATCTTATGCATCTGAAGAAACTTAGACATGTGAACATGTTGATGATGATGTTGGTCTTGCATGACAGGGAAAGACAACAAGTTGAGATCTTGTGACCCTTTTGATTTATTAGGGATTTGGTTTGAGAAAATAATAGGTGGATTGAGATCTGGAAGTGTTGTAGTCAAGCCATGTGAAGATGGTGTTGTTTGAAGGATGTTTGATGATGATGAAGAAGATGATCTCTTGTTCTTTCTTGAACTTCCTCCGACAGGAACATTCCTAAGAGATCCACCTTCGGTCCAATACCTTCGACAGCCTTTGCAGAAGTATCTTGGTTGCGTGAGACTATAGTTGTTGTAGTAACAAAACTTTGTGTTGGTTGAGTTACATCTTGGACAATTTAGTTTCTCTTGTGGTCTTGCTTTCCTCTCCACCACAACCGGTGTATTGTTGTTGTTGCTTACGCCGGAGACGGTGGCTCCTGCAGCTGAGACGCCGCCGCTGGATGTGAGAATAGTGTTTGGCCTTGCATTGGACGTGGTGTTTGATTGATGAGTGTTGTTATTAGGAATCATAATATGCTCCATTGGTTTTACGTTCATCATTTCTTGGAAGCCCTAGAACATTAAAGTTGAAAGAGGTAATTAGAGAAACCAAGAAAGGAGCTAAGATATAGTTTAATTTTGAAAAACCTATATTAATAAATTTTGAGATGAATAAATTTAACATTCTTTCCTGAAAAAAACTTGTATTAATATATACCACAAGGTTTCATATTTTATATAATAAGCTGATTAAGATATAAACATGTGGTTAATTTTCATCATGCTTCTCAATTTAAGCACTGGTCAAACAGAAAAATGGAACATGTTCATTAGATTTTCCTTGTTTAGTATCCTATAGAGCTATATGTATATAGAATTTAGTGTGTAATGAAAAAGATGAGCACCAAGAACAAAATGGTAGATAACAAATTATGACTTATAATTATTATTCTATCCATACATTTTTCAATATACAATTAATGATTAGTCACATTAAAAGGTTGAGATCTCAAAATGTTTTGAGCTATAATATATCACTAATCTTTTATATCCAACCTCGAAACCTTAAAAATGATAAAACTCACATGCAAAATTTCATTGAAAGATGTGAAACTCCTAAGAAATCTATGTATCATCTTTAACCACAAGCACATATCATCACACCATGATATTCATCGATATATGCTCACACATAAATATGCATATATATAAAATTAAGTATGAAGTATTCATGTCTTTCATGGAATAGAGAAAAGTAAGAAGTATTTTAAGAAGAATATAGAAGAAGAGAAGAGAAGAGGCAAAGGAAGAGATCTTATAAGTACCTGTGTCCACTTCGTAGCGTCCATGACGACAGAGAGAAAGAGAGATAGAAATATATGTGTGGGTTTTGAGTAAAGGCCAAAGAGAAGAATGTTTTTGAGACTTTCTTTTGCCTTTTTCTTTCTTTGTTTGTGAGTGATGGTTCTTCTAGCGTTGCCTTTCACTTTATGGATGATGAAAAATGAGCCAGCGAAGAAGACGGAGAAGAGTAGTACCCAATTTTTAACTTATTACTAAGAGAATATATCTTTCTTTTTTCTTCAACTAGAGAATATATCTAAGTAATCATTTTGTTTGTTCTCGTGCATTAAAATAGAAGAATCCATAATCAAAATATACATACATATTTTCTAGTGAATTTGGTTATATTGGGCTATATTTTGAATATGGTTTATTGAATGTTAAAAATATTGAAATATATTATATGTCTAATAACCTAAATGTAAAAAACTTTAAATCACATTTTGTTTTTGCTGAAAGTGACATTTTGGCATTTATTATGCCATTTAGATGATCATAATTATGAACTAAAATATATGTCTAATGACTTAAATGTAAAATTTGGAGCAGCATGTTTTTTTGCTGAAAATGATAAATTGGCATTATGCCATTTAGATGATCAATATGAACTAAATTGTTTGATTTAGAGATTATATTATGATTTGTAATTTCACAGTATCATCCGTCCAATTCGGGAGAAACCTATGGACTAAACTTTTCAGAAATTTCGGGTTTAAAAAGAATAAAAGAAGGAAAAAGAGAAAGTTGGGTTTGTTAATTTTGACTAGTGATGATGTCTCGTGACCGGTCTCTCTTGCTAGCTCTTTCTGGTCCCTCTTAAATAAAATATACCTTTCTAAGAGAAAAATCGTGTGTAAGGAATTATGTCCTTTTGTTAAATTAATATATCTTTTAAGAAAATATAAAACTCATATGTGCAATGTATTGTATAATCCAGTGTTAGTGGAAGTATGAGTTGTATGCATATTTCTTGGCCTCCCATTTTGTGATTGCATACTATATGTTATGATCCATCAAATCGCATACCTATCTTTTTAAAATCCAAATACCATACCTATATGTACATACACCACATGTCTTGCGCACATGTGATTAGTGGCTTTGACACCTAAATTTAGCTCGAGTTTAAACTTTACTAGTCAATGTGACGATCTAGATTTTACGAAACTGATCAGATTAGTGAAATATTGAAAATCCAAAAGCAAAATAATGATTATAATGGGTTGTAAGTATCTTTTTAATCAAAGAAATTTAAACATTTTCATCACACAAAAATTTTAAGATCATATCTAGCTAGTTACTTACTCCATAACATTCTAAAGCTAGTCATTTTTTATTCTGCTATACAAACTTGCAACTGAACATGTACTTTTAAAGATAAAATCAGTCATTTTACTATTCCTCTGTGTGATTATGACATCTCATAATGCATGTTACCAAACAAAACCAATATTTACTTACATTTACGTTTACTTAGCAATCAATATATATTTGGCTTTTCAGATGTAACAACGGGTCACTACATCATACATATGTAAAGTTGATATTTTTCTTTTTGTAAAGTTGAATATGATTTTAACGAAAGTGATAAAGATCAACATCTTATACTGTATGTTAATAATCCAAAGAAGTAAGAGATTTATTATATACACAAAAAGATCCACGAGAACCTCAAGTCCTTAACCGTGTAAGCTTCTAGATATATAATGATATACTACAGGACTTGTAAAAGCAAATTGACCTTGTTTTAAAAGAATAACGAAACCCTCTCTATCAATTCATAGATTCATTGGCTACATTTTTCACAATCATACGACGAATTATTAATAATACATTAATACCAAAGGGAAAATGAATAATAAAATAAAGTATAAATTTGCACCTACTTCGAATTTTCAAGGAGAAATAATTTTGAAAAAGAGGACGAGGGAGAGAGTAGAAGAATTAGGAAGGAGAAGACCGACAGGAAGCGACAAAACGGAGGTGGAGACAGGGTCCCACAGTCCGTGGCGTGACTGAGATCTGGTCCCAACGTCAAATCTACTGTTATTTTACTGACGTTGACATCTGTCTTCTCTTCCTACCCAACACTCCACATTCCGTGTCGTTTCAATGTTCAAGCTTCCTCTCGCGTGCCGTTTTCTCTTTACGACTTTGTCAATTGTCGCATGTCCTTAGGCCCAACATTAATTATAAATGGCCCAGTCGTTACATATAAGTAACAGGCACGACGATACTAGTAAAAGGCCAAACGACGCCGTTTATAGTGATGTGTGTGTGTAACAAATTAACTAATATCAACGACTAATAATAACACATTGAAAGGACGAAACTGTGTGAAGAAGACGAGAGGATGGGAACAGCAGCTGCAGCGCCATGGAAGCAGCTTCTCTTTGGTGCGATCGAGGCCAATTCTCACCTAAAACACTATTCTTACGCTCAGCTCGTATGCATTTTCATATTATTCTTCTTCTCTTTAGTATTTGATTTCACGTTATTTTATGATATTTTGATATTTTTTTGTGTAGGCGACGATTGGTGTTAATGGACGCCCTTCTAATCGCACCGTCGTATTCAGGTGATACGAATTGTGTTGATATCTCTGCTTTTGATTGGTTGTGTAGTGAATTGTTTTGTCGGTGGTGTGTTGTTTGGTTAGGGGATTTGAAGAGAACAGTGACAAAATTCAAATCAACACCGATCTTCGTAGTCGTAAGGTCTTTATTACATTTTTTCAGATTGTGTAGGCATTGTTTTAGTTGAGTTTGGTTCTGTTTCATGTTGTGGTTTTTTATGCATTTCGTTGCAGATTCAAGAGCTTAAGCAGTGTCCGTTCTCCGAGGTGAGTAGCTTGGTTTGAATTATTAGATAATCATGCTTTGATTTTGACACCGGTGGTTGTTTTTTTTTTCTGTAAGATGTGTTGGTATTTCTCTGATACTTGGGAGCAGTTTCGGATCAATGGAAGGGTTGAAGTCATTGACGCATCGAGTTCTGACCAGACCAAGCTTCAGGTTTGAGATGCATAACTGAGTAATGTCTTGGAAAGGAAGAACCTAATTGTTTTGATTTCTTGATGTAGCTAAGAGAGAAGGCTTGGTTTGCTAATTCTCTAAAGTCAAGGCTGATGTACATCTGTCCTGCGCCTGGTACTACTTACAATGGTGAGCAACCAGATCAAGAAGTTAAGTTAGATCCCTCAAGTGGTCCTGTTCCTGATTACTGTCTAATGCTTCTAGAGCCTGAAAAGGTTTCTTTCTTTTTTATTTTTTCTTATGTTCCCTACGTATGTAGAAGCTAGCATATTTGTTTCATTAGTGTTTTCTCTTGATGACAGGTTGATTACTTGAATCTGAAAAGTAATCAGAGGCTTTTGTTTTCATCCATGATTAGTGGAACAGGAGAGAAGTGCTGGACTTCTGAAAAGGTTAACCCATAATTAAGTTTTAATGGCTGTGTGGTAGATTTGATTCGCCAGTTTGTAGCAATTCGTAATACTTTCAGACAGACTACTGTGTATCTCTGCTTTCTGTGTTGGATCATATTGAAAAAAATGAATAAAAAATCTGAATCTTTCTCTTTCTATACCATTGTCTCTATCCCTTTTGAAATAAATGACATTTCATTTGCTCTAAGACTAGATGAATAGGACGTAGGCAAATGGAAACGCTTCTAATTCTCTTTCTGTTGTTGTTACCAAAAAAAGATTCTTCCCCTGTCATCATTTGCTAATTTCAATAAAGCTACTAGCACTTTGGTAGATCTGCAGGAGGATCAGGTAGACTCTCAAGCACCGTCTTGCCATTTTTCACTATAAACATCGTGCTCATTCCCCATGTTTGATGGATGTCGAAATGGCAATGCAATAACCAGAGCCCTGTTTCATTAAAAAGAAGAAATTTATCAGCAAAATGTCTTTGTGGGGTTTTGTGATGCTGTGAAAAAAGAATACCTGGATTGTCAGCAACAAAACGAATTGCAGCCCATCCTCCTACTGGGACTCCAATAGTGTTCAAGTAAGGAGGATCCTCCAGGTTAAATCTTGCTGTTTGTTCATCGTAGTTCCCTGTGCCATAGCCAATAACATAGAAGCTATGCCCGTGAAGATGAATTGGGTGGTTCTCAGTTGTGAGAGTGCCAGTGTTCTGGAAGATGATCTGTATCCTGCTCCCATACTCGAAAACTATTGCTCTGGTCCCGTTCGCAGCCTGCGTGTCATTAGCTATGTCATTTGGTGCTCCATTGACAAAGTCATAGGATTTTTCAGGCGCGGTTGGGAAATCTAATGTGAAGTATCCTTCCAGTTTCTTGTAATAAGCTTCCAGAATCGAGACTTTAGGTTCCACAAAGCTGATGTTGTTCATCGAAGCTGCTAGTCTTCCTTTCCTGGGGCCTTGACACCTGTTGTTTGGGTTTCCAGAGTTGCACTTGTTTACATTTATCCCAATCGTGATGAAGAGATGAGCATCAACATCTTTTGGAACGTCAACTCTGTTTAGACTTCTGAGCCCATCCATGACGGTCTTAGCAGCAATGTTATCATTGAAGATAGGTAACTTAGCTGGTAATGCTACACTGTTAGGCAATGCACCAAAGTATTGGAGATTAGCCGTCGCTGATGTGTGTTGAAACTTGACGTTCTTTGCAGACTCGTACGGACCCATGGCGATGGAGTATCTCCCAGTGGCTTGATCAGCTGTGAGGAGAACGTTCATTGTTTGTCCAGGCACAAGCATCACACGCTCTGTTGTAAAAGGTTTGGTGTACTCGCCATCTACTTCCACTATGGTTAACCTGTGGTTGGCTACGGTGAAGAAGCTCTCCATGTTGATGCCAGCGTTTATCAGCCTTAACAGGTATGTTTTTCTTGGCACTATCTCCATTTCATAAACATCTGAAATATAAAGATCAATAATCTGTTCTCTCGTTGTAAAATGTAAACCATTTTTCAATCTGATATGTATTTACCTTTAGAGGAGCAAATGTAGTTAGGTCCTGGCTGACCATTAATTGTGAATGCATCTGCTGGAGGAGGAGGTCCTCCACTCTCCAGTACATGTTTTTCAAGCTCCACCACGTTCTTAAGCCAATACTCTCCTACATTATTATGAAATGACAAACAACTTAGCAAAGGCAACTAGTGAAACAGAGTGGCTTTATCAAAGAATTAAAGATTACCTAGGAGAATTGTGTGCTCTTTGAAGGGTTTCTTGAATGGGTAAGGAACAGAAGATTTAGGATATACGATAAGCGGACCGTATACAGTAGCCCTAAGCCAAGAAAAGTGTGCATGCCAAAAAAATGTGCCCTTTTGTTGCGCCACTGTGAAGTTGTATGTGAAACTCTGTCCGCTCTGAATAGGACATTGTGTGATATAAGATGGACCATCATACCAACATGACAGTTTTTGCTTAATACCATGCCTGCCACATAATAAAAACAAATCTTGTTAGTCTAGTTTTTCTTCTTAGCATTTATACTGTGTACATATGTAGATGCATACCAATGAATTGTGGCAATATAGGGGGTCATGTTGATAACATTAACGACAATCCTGTCATCTTCTTGAGCGGTTATTGCAGGGCCAGGGAACTTCCCGTTGATTGTTACAATCTCTTTGGTCTGGCACAGCCTGGTGAGTCTCATTGTTTGTACCTATTAGAATAACAGTAACACAGCAGAACTATGTTTAATAGGACTAAAAAAGACTGAGAAACAAGTTCATGCATTTAGCCAAGATAAAATGTTGATGATGGTTTAAATATTGTTGATGTTTACCTTAAACCTGTAGATC
>NC_079514.1:43289282-43342137 GCF_000801105.2 Raphanus sativus | reverse complement strand
ATATCTTCCTCTACACACCGAATTGTCTTTGGTGACCACCATGGGAATTAAGTGGACGGAAGAATAAGAACTTATTCTTAACCACATTTGTATTTACAAATCTCGTGAGAGTAAGTTCTATTCTTCTCGTTCCGCAAATTCTCATATATTTTTTTTCATACTATTAAAACAAAAACTTTGTTTTCCTCACCTAACATTTTGCAATTTACTTTAACACTAATAAACCTAAAATCTTTATCTTTACAATAATAGATATAATATTTTTATGAAATATTTGTCAAATATGGTTTATTTTTCTTTAATAATAACAAAATAATATTGTACAAAAATATTTTGATCAGGTTATAAAAATTGTATAATATTTAAACTATAGCATTTCAAAACACTATGCATATTTCAAAATAGAAAATAAAATATTTATGATTTTTTTTATACTGAAGAAAATCTTTTATGGCTTGACCATTGAAGTTCAATTCTATTATGCATAAACTGCTTCAAACCATTGTGTATTTTTTGAATTTGTTGCATCATCATCTTGCTACTATATTTGGATGATATGTTAATTGTAGACAACAACTTTGGATATAGTTAAAGAACCGAAAGAGCAGCCTAGCAAATCTTTTTCCATAAATAATATTTGTGTCCAGCAAAACAGATTCAGGGTACATGTGATAAGTGTACGCCAAACACGTTACAGTTTTATAAGTTTTGAGTCGTTTTCTGATCTAGTTACGTTTAGGCCAACTTTGAAGATTTTAGAACTATTTTATTCCCATAACTGTGCACATGTATTTAGCAATGAATGGAAGAATTGCCCATCGGATTGAAGCTCATATTTTTATACAGGATTGACTCTAGATAAAAATTTTTTTGATTATTTATGTTGTTTATAAATATTAAAATTAAATGATCAAACTTTATTACTTTTTTTTTATAATTTCAATAATTAGTTAACATAAACTATTATTAGTAATATTATACAGATTATTTGACAAGTGATATTAATTGGTACTTATTTTTTTATTTTAGATTTTACTAAAATAAATAAATGTCGGATATCATCGATTAATCAAATTCTAACAATTTTTTAAAGACTTTATCGGGTAACTGACACGTAAAACCAAACTTAAGTTAAATGACTTCCCAGTTAATGTACAGTAAGATATTCTATTTGAAAGAGTGAGAAAATTAAAACCTATAAAAAATAATGAATTATATCTGTGTCTAAAGTTTAGTTAATATGCAACCGGCTTTTGTTTGACTATCTAAAACATGTTTATACAATAAAATCAAATCCAACCAAAAACCGGTATATCGCAGAACCGGTTAGGTAAAGGTCCATATAATTTATATCTTATGTTTATAACAACACTAGTGGTATTCCGGTGCTACGCGCCGGATTTGTATGTTGTGTTCTTACGTGAATCTACGATTCGTTTTTTGTTTTGTGGTTTTAGTAGTAAAAAAATATGTTCAAAACTGCGAAAATGAAAATATGTTGAAAGAAAATAATATTTTTCTAATCTTGTTGATAGTGGTTAACGACCCTAGTGCATTATTTTGTTTAAAGTTGTTTTGTTCAAAGTAGAATAGCATAAGTGGTTGTTACTAATCGATTTAATAAAAATAGAATAAAAAACCGATAATCGTAAAACAATTAATTTAGTTAGAATTTAAACATAGAGTAAAGTTGTTGTTTTATTTAGAAAACATATTTATCTAATCAATTAATAGAATAATTATAAATAATTTAAACTTGTACTAATATATTTAGGTCAAATAATAGAAATATAGAAGAAGTTTCAAATTTTATAAAAAATAAGGGTGAAATCAATTTTTGGTAAAACTATTGGTAAAATTATTGATGATTATATAAATAGATTTTTCAAATTATCATGTTGACTTTTAAAATATAGAGGTGAGAGTTGTATGTGTTGTTGTGTTTCACAAAAAAAAAAGTTTAAAGGAGAGCAATTTTTAACCGTGTGTAGTTTTGTCAATTTTTTTTGGGTCAAAATAGTTTTGTCAATTTGTATATGTATTATCATATAGCAATCTCAGTGGCCTGGTTCCGACCCAACTTATAGCTTCTGTCCCATTTTCTGCTGGACTCGTTCTTGAAATGAAAGATATTCATCAAACTAACCAAATACAAAAAAAAAACATATACACTCCGATATTGAACATATTATTTTCTAAACCCACAGAGATAGCAAAGCATCAAATCCAAATAACATCGTTTTTTAATCACAGAGAGAGAGAAGAGAAACAGTTTCTAATGAGAAAACACCAAAACCACCACAAAGAGCAAGAACAAGATGCAGAATAGAGCCTCCCTCAATGTTCTAGTCTTTTACCGTCTTGTCATCAGCTAGCTGTTTTTGGGAGTAGATGAGAGCAGGGGCGAAGCTACGGTGGCACTCCTGGGTGCAAGTGCACCCATAATGTTTTAAGAATTGTCATGTTACATAGAACATAAATGACTAAATTGGCTCAGTTGGTAGTGGATGCACCCAGTAAATCGTATGGTAAGGTGTTCGATGCACCCACTATAACATTTATTTACATACATAATATATTTTATGAGCATGATGCACCCACTGATTTTTTTCCCTGGCTTCGCCCCTGGATGAGAGCCTGGAAAAGAACCAGTGTTATATGTAACTGCTTAGATTATCAGTTTGCAAACAAAGGATAACAACTATTGGCAAGAACATAAGAAAACACATTAGAAAGGAGATGCAATTTTTTTTGACAAAACCGGAGACAGGAAGAACATAAGAGCTACAAAAAAGTTCAAGAGACTTCCCTAGCAATTCATTCTTTTTAAAAGTCAATAAGTAATTTGTCAATTTTGTTGAACAGGAGGGATGCCTTCTTTCTGCTCACCACAATCCTTGATGTGATCAATAGTGTCAGATTTATGCTGGTGGCCACCACAATGTTTTTGCTCCGACCTGTAGCTTACGTATTTGTTATGGCATGCAAGAGCTAAGGCGGCAAACATGCTAACACGCACGATTACATCCCTGCAAAGATGCAATGATATTGAGGTTCATGAGGATACTTTGGTTCTTGTCGTCTTGAAACTGAACCATCTTCATGTCATCTTCTAAGCGATTCTTCCAGCTCAAGAGCTGAGATTTATCCTCAGGTTGTCTAATCTCGACGTTGTAAGGAAAGAAAGCGGGGACCTCTTCACCTACTTCTTGGAAATTATCTTCAGGTACTAATACCCTTGAGCCAAAAATCAAGACAGGACCAGAGATCTTGTTCAAGGAATCTGGAACAATTTGTAGAATATTTCTGACTCAAGAAGCTCCTCAACGTCGTTTCTGATACAGAGACCACAACTGCGACAACAATTGTGGAACTCCATGGAGTTTGGAAAATACTTGTGAAAAGGTTTGTTTCTTACCTTGTAAAGTGATTGCAGGAAAAGTTTCTCATTCAAGTATAGATTTGTGCTGCGTTTGCTAGAAGCTTAGAAGCCATGACAAAGACAGATGTGAAGCAAACGGACTCAAGAACTTGGAGTTGAATAAAATGTATTTAAGAAGGTATAATTAAGTTATATTTCTAAATCTGTAACAGAACTCGAAGTAGTCGAAGCATTTCTCTAGTGACTTGGAGGAAGACTTGAGCCATCAAAACAGCTGATGTCAGTTTGAAACCGCTGAAAAAACTGAATCTTCACTGAAAATGTCTCAATAAGCGCATCCTGTTAGGCAGGAGTAAATATTAAAATTGAAAAAAAAAAATTCGAAAAAGGAGTTAATAGGAGACAGTGGTAATTACCTTCTTGTCAAGGAGAACCTCAGCAGACAGACTTCAACGGTGGTTGTACAGCTGCCAGCTTTCAAATCGGGAAACAGGATGCTGTATTGCGCCATTGCTGAGTTGGTGATTAGCAGGGATTGTTCTTTCTGATTTCGTATATGTAACGCTGTTCATCGTTGAGAGCAAACATATATATAGGTAGAGCTTCCTGGCGGTTACTTTGGAAGATGCTAAGCTTGATTAAAAGCTAGAGAGTGGGAGTAGTGGTATAAGTGTCCTAAATGCTCAGATTTAAGTAGCAAATAATTGTAAACTGCAGATGTTGCATAGTGTGAGTCGTCGTGATCGGCACTGGTCTATTTTCCAAAGTCAGCAAATGATGAAAGCCCTGAGTACTTCTGGGCTTAAACAAAAAAAAATTAGTATAAAGCCCAACGAAAATAAAACAAAGGGTCACGTCGGTTAAAGTCACAAAATCAATTGGAAATCAAAATTATTAACCTGCCACGTGTCGTTATTCCCCCTAGGGAGAAAAAAAAGTCTACTTTATTTATTAAGATTTTGTGGACTACAACCTGTCTATAATTCTATACAGAAACGAGTAGATACACATTTGACTCTACACTAACATTTATTGGACTTAAACCTTCAAATGTGTATTATTTATGTATTATAATCAATTAGGGTATTATTTATTGGACTTAAGTCCAATAAACCTTCATATAACATAAATAATACACTAATTAAAAAAATCATAAGCTCAACCATTTTTTTTCAAACAGTCTAATATAAAATCATTCCATGCGTATAGCGAAGAGCCAGATTTCCCTCCAAATAATGTCGATAAAAGATATTATCAGTAATAAAAAGAAAAGAAAGAGAAAATAGAGTTCCCACTCGATCTCTTGTTTAACGCCACGTGTACTTAATATCTAATCGAACGGCTCTCGTCTGAAAGCCATGGGTCCAAAACAGGGCCGTTTAGCGGAAGTTTGCGTGCTAAAACACAGAAAGAAAATGAAAACTGCAAAATTCAAAAAGCTCTTGATCAGAAGCAAACAAAAACCACCTCTGACAATTGATAAAGAAGAAAAAAAACAATACTTTATCTTCGTCTCTGTTTTCTGTCTTCACGAGAGTGACTTTCTCATTTCGTTGTGACTCTTTCCTTCTGGTTAGTTTATTTCCTTTGATAATCAGTTTTTGGTTGTTGAATATGGTTCCGACAACTTAAATCATCATCGTCTGGTTTGATGTTTTTTCTGGGTTTAGTTAATTGTTCTGGAGATTTGATTCTAAACTGCAAAGAGTGATTGTTTGTTTGGCAAGTTAATTATATTGACAAGAATCAATCTGCCTCTGATTTGTTATAAGATTAGGAACTAAAAATACTTCAACTTCCTTTAAAGCAAAACATCAGATTCTATTGCTCAAAAGTTAGCTTCTTTTTGTTGTTGTGGTGATGAATCTGGTCTTCTCTTTCTCTCTTGAATATCTCATAAAGAGTCTTAACTTTTAATATGATTCATTTTCTTCTATTAATGGGAATCAAATGTTTGCTAAATCTGCCAGATTTATAAATCACATTGATCTTTAACAGATTCTTGTTTATTTGTTATCTTATAACAGAGTTATGGTGTGAAATGATGACAGCAGCAGGAGAAGCAAGAGCAGTGTGGCAAAGAACAGCTAACCGTTACTTTGTCCAAGAAGATGCTAAAAGAGCTCCCAAGCTACCAACCTCTTCCCACTCTTCTTCATCATCAACTAAACAGGTTCAAGAGGATTCTGTCTCTTCTCCTTCTGTTTTTTCATCCACAGAACCAATCATCAGCTTTCATGCCTCTGAATTTCTCTAATCTCATCATTATCAGTATATATTTTAGAGGTATCATCCACATGTGTTTCGTGAATCCTGAGAACATATTGAATCAACCAAGAGATTTTGTGTTAGATTATTGTAGTTTTGGGCCTATAAATCAATTATTAGCGTTAATAGAGAACTGATTAACCAAAACAGAGAAAGAAACACTTACAACACTCATCAGTTTTCATGCCTCTGAAATTTTAGTTTGATATAAAAAGGAGAATCTAGCTAAATATACCTTTCACGTGCCGTTTTCTTGAGCAAATTATGAAGCATGAGTAATGTCTTCTTAGCTATATGGTTTTTTTCATGACCACCGTTATTAATGAATGTGACTAACTCTTAAAGATCAGTGTTTCGTGAATCCTGAGAACATATTGAATCAACCAAGAGATTTGGTGTTAGATTATTGTAGTTTTAATAGAGAACTGATTAACCAAAACAGAGAAAGAAACACTTACAATGCGAACTTCAAAATGATTCGATCCTATTTTGGTCAAAATCCAAATCAATCATCATGTTCCAGAATTTACAATGGATTCAAAATAACAAGATATAACTCAATATTTGCTTCTTTGTATTTTACTCTTTAAAATCCTTATAAATCTATTCAAATCCAAATTCAAATCAAATGCTTAATCAAATCCTTACTATTGAATAACACCTAATTTTGAAATCTATTTTAAAATCACAGAACCAATAACAGTGAATTTGAATACAAATTTTAAAATTATAGAACCAATAACACTAGATTTTGCTTGGATTTTCAAATCCATTAAACTGTAAAAACCAATAACACCCCCTGAAACATGATGATTGATTTGGATTTTGACCAAATGATAATTTTACATACTCGAAAGGTCAACAAAGATTAATGTGTTACTTTTCATCAAGATCATCCTTTATAATCTTTTGACTGATACACATTGTTGAGTTTTAACATATTCTGACCAAATCATACTTATATACAAGAAGAAGAAAAACAATCTTTAAATGTGATCCGCTGGTTCGTGTTTTAATAAGCTAAACGTGGTAATTTTCATTTTTACTATAATCAAGATTCACATATCGGCAGGCCTACCTCACAACACATTAAAACACATGCCCAAATTAGATAAAGTCCACGACCACAAGAATTATTAAGACGGCAACCTTCTAGGTCAGAAGGAGAGTTCAGCGGTCCTGGTTAGTAGTGACTACATGTGTATATTAAATGTGCAGCTCAAACGGGAGAAATAGTTTGGTCACTGCATATTGTTAACGAGATACCGTTGCAGCTTCATGATGGTGTCAAAGTAGTTATGTGCGATACTCTAGCTCCTCATTCAACCTCCCATTGAATCTATAAGTTGCCATGAAGGTATCTTCCAATAACACAATTTAAAAACTGCTGATTAAGATCATATTCACACGATGACAACTCTTCCGAACTTTGTTTTTTCACTTCTTATTGTGTCATCTTATTAAATTGAGTTTGTTCTAGAATATGTAACTTTTAGAAACAGAGGGAATATTTTTTAGATGTTGTTAGAACTCAGTTATGATGGATTTTAATAGAATTCAGTATATCTTTTTAACTAAAACAATTCCTACCTTTTTATCAATATTTTTGAAGGATATCGAGAATGGATATATTTTCCATCAAAGTAATTGCATACTTAAATTCCACTACTTGATTCAAATTCCAATTTTCAATAACACTTCCTACATGTGTAGCTCAAACGGGAGAAATAGTTTGGTGACTTGTACAGTTGCACTATATGTGTACGTCAATATTTTGGTGTGTACACACATACATGCACATATATATGTATAAGGCTATGAAGCAGTGTCAAGGAGTCTTGAGTTGACCTTAATACAGTTTAATAAGATTATGAAATTTCTGATGACTTTCATAAACAACCTGCCCGCGATTGTATTACGTAGTAGATTATGTTATCTTGAGGTTTTTTATTGAACTGCGCCATAATTTTTGACACATACGGAATGATTTGAATCATTAAACCCATCATTATTTATTCCTAATAATATTAAGTTAAGAGGAGCTAGGGTCCATTTTCTATAGAACTTAGTTCTATGGTTTTATTATCCCTACTTATGATGAATATATAGTTGCTGACATAAAGGATCTTATTAGAAAATCGTAATTGTTTAACTTCTTATGGATCACATAATAAACTAAAAAGTATCTAATGGACAGAGATTGAGGGGATGATTGGTAATATATGTGAGTGCTCCACACAGCCATAAATTTCTCTAAAGTAATAAAACCAAAATAATCAAGCTTTATTAATAAAATCCAAAGTTACAGCCCAAATTTTTTAAAAGGAAATATATTGACTATAGAAATTAAATTTTCTACAGCTTTTATCAAATGCTTTAAAAAATATTCAAAGTCAAAAAAATAAAACCAAAACAAAAATCTTACAGTCTATTTTTCAAAACAAAAAATCTAAAGCTACAAGCAACAACCAATCAACCCCTAAATCAACTTTGCCTTACATAACGTTCTATCACTAGGCGATGCCCACTATTTACATTCTATGTACCTACCTATCAAATCTATTCTAAACCAAATTAACATTTAAAGATATAATTTATATTTTCAAGAACTATAGGTAATTAGTACATGAGAATGACTTTTACTAATATCAACATGTAAGAACTTATTAAAGTTAATTACTAATTAGGAGATATACACTAAGCGTAGACGCTTAACTTTAATTTACTTTCTTATTTTTATATCTAGTTTATAAAAAATATGTATGATCATACCAACAGTATAAATTAAAAAAGAACGATCATCTAACCAAATTTGAAAAAAAAGAGTCTAACAACACCATTAATTAGGACATATATAAAACCTATTATATAATGCGTGATGAGTATAGTGAAGAGCCAGATTTCTCTCCAAATAATCTCGATAAGAAGTATTATCCGTAAAAAAAAAAAAAAAGAGTTCCCACTCGATTTTTTTGGTTTAACGCCACGTGTGCACAATATCTAATCGAACAGCTCTCTTGTCTGAAAGCAATGGGCAAATCTGTGGAACCCAAAGACTCTGACACGAAACTATGGGTCCTAAAACAGCGTCGTTTAGCGGAAGCTTGCGTACTAAAACACAGAAAAAAAAACGAAAACTGCAAGGATTCAAAAAAGCTCTTAATCAGAAGCAAACAAAAACCACCTCTGACAGTTGAATTTTTTTTAGATAAAAAAGCCTCTATCTTCTTTGTTTTTGGTTACTGTTTTCACGAGAGTGTCTTCTCTATTCGCTGTTACTCTTTCCTTTCCTTCTGGTTAGTTTTATTTCTCATTGAAATTCTGCAAATAATTGTTTTTTCAATGATAAGTTTTCAGTTTTTAGTTGGATGAATATGGTTCCGACAACTTAGATCATCATCGAGTTTGATGTTTTTTTCTTTCTGTGTTTAGTTAATTTATTAGAGGATTTGATTCTAAACTGCAAAGAGTGATTGTTTGGTTGGTAAGTTAAATAATGTTGACAAGAATCAATCTGCCTTTGATTGGTTATTAAGATTAGGAACTAATACTTCAACTTCCTTTAAAGCAAAACATCAGATTCTATTGTTCAAAAAGTTTTGGTGATGGATCTTGTTGTCTTGTAATAAAGATTCCAACTTTGATTATGATAAGGGGCGAACCCAGAATTATTTTTATGTGGGGTCATAGTGTGGGTAAAATTTTGTCAAAAACAAAAATATTAAGAAATGAAGTCACTGAGGGGTTTCGATCCCAGGTTTGCGGGTTCAGCACCAAGCTTCCTAACCAAATACGCTACTGTCAACTATCGATTTTATAATATATTTGTGGTGTCATATGACACCATAACTCTTAACGTGGGTCCGCCACTGATTATGATTCATTGTCTTCTATGAATGGTAATCAAATGTTATCTAATCTGCCTGATTTATGAGTCACATTGATCTTTAATTGATTCTTGTTTATTTGTTATCTAATATAACAGAGTTATGGTGTGAAATGATGGCAGCAGCAGAAGCAAGAGCAGTGTGGCAAAGAACAGCCAACCGTTACTTTGTCCAAGAAGACTCTAAAAGAGCTCCCAAGCTAACAACCTCTTCCCACTCTTCTTCATCATCAACGAAACAGGTTCAAGAAGATCCTGTCTCTTCTCCTCCTCCTGTTGTTCGTCCACAGAACCAACCATCTTCTCCAGGTTTCATGCCTCTGAATATTCCTCTTCTGTTGGGTCATCACATTCAAGAAGATTTGCTCCTGGGATGGACTGTTGGATGGATGTAGTTGATATCTTTGTAGTTCAAAGCGAAGAGGAGAATAGAGAGAGACCTGGAAAGTTTTGTTTTTTTTTCTTTGAAAAATGTAACTCTTCTTGAAATGAGTTTTTTAAGATTTACTTGTATTGTAATGCTGCAGCTTATGGATTTGGTTAAATGAGAGAATGTAATTTGTTGTAAGAATTTTGTTAAATATTGTGTGTTTATAATATCTCAAAGACATCATCATATGAAAAGATCTTTCATGCATGCATGTAAGTGCATCTCCTAACTGAACCCAAAAAGAAGGTGCATCTCCATATTGATCATTTTTTACCGCTCGGTAAAAGGAAAGGTAGAAGTAAATTTTCATTTCCATGTTCACTTAATAACGTGGATCGTCCGGGCCCGATTGGAAAGGTATAAACAAAATATTACCTTGCTAGAAAGCTTCGGGATATTAATACAAAACAATATATTTACGTGAATGGCACCACCTAACCGTAAGCCACAATTGTCATGGATGTTCCCGTGGAAAAAGGAGGACTTTGTGAAGAGCTAAGAAGCCTTGAGAACGGAGAGCGATCGTGATAAGAATAATATGTAAGGAAAATATGGCTATCAAGCTGGTACTTGCATAACAGTTGGAAAAAAAATGTCAAAATCATGCAACCACACAATAATTCTAAGATTCACATAATATGATACTGCAGCGAAGCGAAGCATATATCAGATAAAACGGTTACACACAGGAGGTTCATATATAGTTGGAAATCATATAAACTAAAGCATTAGGAAGCAGAGTATTTTATTTAGTAACAGTATACAAGGGATCCAAGTTCCATGTTATCATGAATGTGGAAACTTTATAAAGTAACGCTGAATATATATAGTAAGAAGACAAAGTAGACAAGATCAAGGTCACATTAAAGTGCATAAGATGTTAATTAATTCCAATGGTTCATCGGTAATTCGGTAAAAAAGAAAAGAAAGAGAAAACTAGTTTGATAAAGCAGAAAACAAACTTTCGAAGTAACAAACAGAAACAAAGGATTGTTATCTGTGAATACTAACTCATAAGATTTGGTATGGAGATCATGTATCACCAGTGGTTCCTTACGATGACAACGACCACGAATTAATAACTTGTTCTTCTCTAAAACTGCTATCGTTAAGAGTGAGGTTCCTCCACACCAACGAAGAGGTTTACTGATATCTATCGTAAACATTTTCTTCCACGTATTGATGTTACCGCCTGAAGAATCTAACAACCATATATCTTGGATGGGCCAGTTACTCTCGGATACACTCAAGCAGTTATCGAGGATGCACATGGTGAATCTGAAAGGATCATGTACATGGGAAAAGGGAGCTTTACAGATAACTTGGAAAGTTTCAGTGTGAAGATCGAAAGATAATACTTTGGTTTCTTCACAGTCAGTTAACCAATAAAGGGACCCATCTACGTACAGAGGAGCATGGCGAACAATTATTCGATAAGGAGAAGCAGGGTGAACGTACCTCCAAGTGTTCATGCTAAAGTCGAAAACTTCACAAGTAGTAACGTTGTCTAGGCCAAATTCAGATGAATTATATAAAAAAACTGGCTTGTATGTACCCCTTAGTTTGTCTTTACCGAATCCAAGCTTATGATATGAGCTATACGATGTTTTTGCATCCCTGACGATGCAGAGCTGTTGAATTCTGGCAAGAGGTAAACTTTGATGCCACCTAGTGGCGGGATTCACCACCACGACACAGACACTCGGGACGTACTTGGTGTAGAAGCATATTAGACCGTCACATGTATTTTGGCAGACCGACGTGCATGAAGTAGGGAAACAGACCGTATAAGCTATTGATGATCCAAACATAAATCTTCGAGCATCTGTAGGCAGGCACCCATCATTATGTGCATAGTGAACGAAAAGTATATCCGGATCTCGTGATCGCCTACGATGGCCCAACTGTCTTTCCTGGAAACGTTGGGTCTGGATTGTCAATTTCCACGTCTTTGATACAGACCTTAATCTCAGTAGAGACTTGACCGGAAGTCTCTCTAGTATGAGCTCTACAACATCGTGCGGTAGCAATTCTACACTCGAGCGACATCTTTCCAGCATTGTATCTCGTGTCAGATTGATCAAGACAGTCATACAAATGTTTTTGAAAAGGTAAACTTTCAATATTCTATATATACGAGCTGAGCACCCTGTCCGAGCTAGGTTTTTGAAAAATAGAGGAAAATTTCTAGTCAGTTAATTTCTAATTTTCTACAAGGAAAAAGGGAAAACTCCATGACTCTTCCTTTCCTTGTTTCGGCTAATTAACTTTATACAATATAATTACTAGATTTTCTTGGTAATTAACTTTATACAATACTAGATATAAGCCCGTTGCGTTGCAACGGGATTTTTGATATTTTAATTTAATAAAGAACATAAAATAATAATAATTTTATTATAATTTTATGATTGATTTGCATATGTTGTATGAAATTTATTTTATAATTAAAAATTTTACATAAGTTCAAGTTAAAATTTTATTTTATAATCATGATACATAGATGAATTTTATTTATTTGTTTAATAGATAGTTTTTATTCATGATTTTTATTAAATAATTTATTATATTGTTGAATTTTATAATTTAATTTTGTTAATAATTTTTTAAGTTGCTTGGTTCTTCAAAGTTGATAATTAATATGATGGCAATTATATATTTAAAATGTGACTTGCTCTAATATATATCATAATTAAAAGAATATATACTAAGATAATAACCAAAACAAAATTTTTAGAAAGTAATTATTAATATTATTTAATAGTAATTTTCCATTTTTGAAACCCTAACCAAAATATAATTGCAAAAGATTATTTGATAACAATTTGTTTTATAATATTGTGACATGTGTTTTAAATATGTAATGATTAAAAATATATGTACCATGAAAATAAAATAAACGAAGTTTGAAACAACTAATTTTAAAAATTATTAGAAAAACAATTTTAAAATTATTTAATAGTAACTTGAAGACATTTTCCTTTTTCAATTAACAGAAAAAAACAGATTTGAAAAATAATTTATTTAATACTAATTTTCTTTTTCTAAAATTTTAATGAAATCTTATCATAAAATACTATATTGAGCCTAGTTTTTCAAAATTAATGGGTAACATGGTTGTGACACATGACAATTATATATTTAAAAATGTGATATGAGTTAAACTATCTCATAAATAAATAAATATATACTAAGATAACAAAAATGATTCCTGTTAATAGTTTATCATAAATATTATTTAATAGTAATTTCTATTTTTAAAATTTAAACAAAATATAATTGCAAAATAATATTTGATGATAGTTTTATTATAAATATTTTGAAATTTGTTAGAATATTTTATGATTTAAAATATATATACTATGAAACTATAAAATTAATTTCTAAAAAAATATTTCAAAATTATTAAATATTATATTTAAATTTAAAATATTTAGTAGTAATTTTAAGATAAATTCTATTTTAAAATACTTTAGAAAAATATTTGTAAAATAGTTTATTTAATAATAAATTAAATTTTTAATTAAAATATTAATTTTCAATTTACTCTAGTTTTTAATGCACATTTTTATCCTAAATTTTGGTAAAGAAATGTCATTTACTAAATTTTTTTTTTCTCTATTTTTTTTTATTTCGTAATTTTCATCTCTTTTGAACATGTTTTTCTAATACATGTTATTAACATAAAACTAAAAAGTATCAAAAGTATTAAAAATTGTACAAACTGATTTTTGTTTAAAACACATGTTACAATCTTAAACTTTTTAATTATCAAGTATCGCGATCATGTTAATTAGTAACTTTGAAAAATAAAGTTTCATTTGTCTAAGATTTTTCCAAAAATATAATTAATATCAAATACTTCTTGACAGTTTTTTATTTTTTACAGTTATCTTTTCTTCATGATTTCAATAAAGGAAAATAACATTAATCAATATTTTTTACAATTTTTTTGGTTTAAGCTTTTTAAAAGTATAATTACGATTAAATATTATATACATTTATTTTTCCTTTATGATTTTAGAAAAGGAAAATTAGTGTTAAATATTTTACAAATTGATTTTAGTTTAAAACACTTGTCACAATCTTAAAGTTTTAATTGACATGTGTCGCGATCGTGTTAATTACTAACTTTGAAGAACCAAACTTTATTATAATAATAAAAAAAAATTGTTTAGAATTCTGAAAAAAGGAAAAATTCTGAAACAATTAATATTAAATGAATTTTAAGTATTAAATAATTTTTACAATTAGATTATTCAAAATTCGTATTTATTATATAAGTACATATATATTTTAATCATTATATATTTAAACACATGTAAAAATATTATAAAAAATTAATTATAAAATAATATTTTACAATTATTTTTTCTTTAGAATATTAAAAATTTTAAAAATTATTGTGTGTATATATATATATATATATATATATATATTTAATTATGAGATATTTTGACAAATATCAAAATTTTTAATATATAACTGTCATGTGTCATAATTATGTTAATTAATAATTTTGACATGTGTTTTAAACTAAAATAAGTTTGTACAATATTATATTTTGTTTAGAGTTTTAAAATTGGAAAATTACTATTAATAATATTTATAATAAGGTTTTTAATTATGAGATAGATTAACACATGTCACAATCTTAAAGAAGAAAAAATTCTGAAAAAATAATATTAAATAATGTTTAACTATTAAAAAATATTTACAATTAGATTATTCAAAATTCGTTTTTATTATATAAGTACATATATTTTAATCATTATATATTTAAACACATGTAAAAATATTAGAAGCAAAATTACTATCAAATAATCTTTTACAATTATCTTTTGTTTAGAATTTAAAAAATGGAAAATTACTATTAATAATATTTATAATAAGTTTTAAATTATGAGAAAGATTAACACACGTCACAATCTTAAATATTTTGTTTATAATTTTAAAAATGGAAAATTACTATTAATAATATTTATAATAAAGTTTTTAATTATGAGATATATTAACACATGTCACAATCTTAAAGTAATTGCCATGTGTCGCGATCATGTTAATTAGTAACTTTGAAGAATTGAGCTTTATATAATAAGACTAGATTTTGACCCGCGCTTTTTAAAGCGCGGGATTATTTTTTGTTGATAAAATTATTAACTTGTTTATTAGTTCATAATAAAAATAAAAAATTTGTTTGTTCAACCCGCTTCTACTAAATATATATTTTGTATAAATAAAATTATCCAGAAATTGGTAATTGTAAAAAATTCTATACATTATCATAGTTTGGTTTAAAAAGGTTAAAGTTTTTTAAATATTAATTAAAAATAATTAGAATTTATTAGTTAGGGTTTATGTAAAATTATAGTTTTGTAAAAGCATATGTAATATTGATTTATAAAAAATTACATTTAATTTAAAATATATTAGATAAAACATATTTTGGTATATTTTTTTTTTAACATTTCATAATGTTATCTAAAAAATTTAAAATTTTGACCTATATATAGAGCAAAGGAAATTTCTTTATAGAAAACGACCTCACTGAAGGAAGTTTAACTTATTTAAGTATATATGATAAATCTTTTCTTCCATGCATGTACCAAAAAAGAGAGTTTAATGTCACATTTGTTTCATTTGTAGAGACTTGTTCTTAGCTAACATTTCATTTGTGATTTGTTATAAGATTAGGAACTAATTCCTCAACTTCGTTTAAAGCAAAACATCAGTTTCTCTTGTTCAAAAAGTTTGTTTTGAACATGTTCTGTTAGCAGAAGTGTCATTTACATCTTCTCATCTTGTTTGTTTTGTAAGGATTCTTTCTGCCAGATGTTGTGAGGCCTATCTTAGATTCTCTTGAGGCTTCCAAACAAGTTAAAGCCCTCCACTTACCCATGTATGTGTACAGTATATATCTCTCTGAAATTTTCTTTTTAGCAGCTTCTTAGTTGGATGGTTAAATTTTGTTTGTTGTGTGTTGTAACATAACATTATTTCCATGTTTTGTGATTTGTTTGGTTTATGTATGTCTCTCTCGAAATGTATATTCTTTCCTTCATGGACGATCACGTTTGGTTGGTTTCAAAAGCAAGGATTGGGCATAAGATCGACTTGTTAGTTAACCCATTGTTTATTGCTTGATTATGCATTAGCCAAAACAATATTTCCGTCAGGTATTTACTTAGATCCTTTTTTTCTGCAGGTTATTGCTGGTGTCACTGCGAAGAAACAGAGCTAATCAGACAAGCAATGCTTTCCCCTGTTTTCTTACATTCAGATTCCCTTTTTGTCTTCTAACTCTTTCTATTCACAAATGAAATAAAGCCTCATTCATGTCTTTTGTTCTGATACCTTATATAAAAGGCATGTGCCTAAGTACACTCTCTGTTCATCCCTTTAATAAGGTGTATTCATTTAAATTGAAAAGCTCAGAAACTTTTGTTGCCACATGATATATTTTACATACCCTCAGAAAGATTATCAATTTTACATTATTATGAAATTTCTAGTCTTACATACACTCACATTAGTAGCTCTTTTACATCAACTTGATCCTCAATAGGTAGACCAAAGGATGATCATTGTGTGCTTGTAGTGCAGTTGAAAATATGCTCAAAGACTTTTGCTTCTCAGCTTCTTGTTATTCCATGGCATTGCCTGCTTCAATCCCTTACACAAACTTGCCTGCATTTTACCAGTTAAGTAAGAGTTGAGAGTTGTTAAGACAAAAGTCCCAAAGTAAGAAGCAAAAAAAAAGAGAGAGATAGAAAACGACTGCTTTACCCAAAAGTGAGATCCTTTTACTGAGCCACCACCATGGAAGCTCCCTGATCTGTTAAACTTCATGATCTTCATGCTCTTGTAGTTGTTGATCTCACCTGCTCTCTCTTTCTCCGACGGAAAGACATAACTACCCCTGACAAAAATCTCTCCTCTACCTTTCCTCCTGATGAACCCAAAGAGCCCATGCTTCCTCTCAGGCAAGGGCATTTGAGTTAACTCTCCAGTAAGGAGCAAGCGCGGTGGCAGTTCAAGATATTTTGGGTAAGAAAGAGGAAGAAGAGGGTTCTTGGGCTTGCCTGGTTGATCTTCCCAGCAAAACGGAACAGAGGCAAGAGTGTGAATCGGAGAGGCAAACACACATGGAGTAGCTGGTGATGATGTGTACAACAATGATCTTGACTTCGCAGCTAACACAAGCGCCAGCTTCTCCTTCTCTTCTCCCATGTTTATTTATTTTTGGTTTACTCTGTTTCTTTTCTTCAGCTTTAGGTAGTGGAGAGTGAAGAAATAAAAGACAGTGAATTAAATATGTCTCTAATCATTTGTTATTATTAGTGATCCAACTCTGATTTTTATTTACTGTTGACTTGATAGACAACCAACCATTCATAAACGTCAATACTCTTTTGCTAATGGAAATTAACAGACCACGTCACCAAATATTATTTACCAAACTGCTAATATTATTTTTAATATTAGTGATTTTCTACAACATTTTTATTGTTTCTAACAGCATCGTTATGTACTATACTATAGCCCACTTGCTAAACAGTTATCAATTAGTTACATCCATTTACTCAAGAACTATGGTTATACATGTTATGCGTGATAAATTAATTTTTTTAATCATTATTGTTAGAGAATATATCAAATCATAAACAACATTTAATTATCTTATGTTCATGCAAGACTGATCACATACTGCTTGTGATATGAGTATGCATTAAAGAAAATTTGTGATTTTTAGCTAATTGTATACATTAAATTCAGGGATTATGGAGCTAACGTCAAAATTATCTGCCGACAAATGACTTTGTTGTGTGATTAACCACCTATAGAAAGCCCAAACTGTACTCTTCATTAACATGTGGTTTCATCACTGTACGTTACGTTCCCACCGACACCGAGCTTATGACCTCCCTCAAGCCTTTTTTTTTTTTGAAACTTGATCTCCCTCAAGCTTAGTGTGTGACTCCGCATGTCTAAAAGTTCTGAGTGATGATTAACTACGATGAACGTGGTCTTAGGTGAGGGTTTTCTTTAATAATTAGAAAGTTAAGACAATCAATACTAAAAATATTAAGGGAGTAGGTTTTTACATTTGTCTTTATATATACAAGAATAATTAACCATAGGTATTATAATACTAATATTAATTTACTAAACTAAATAATGAGCCATCGCTAAAGCGAATCTGCCAGGTTCTTCTTATTAAGAGCTCAGTTAATAGACCCCCATAGAAGCTAGTTTTTATATCGAACGGACTTTCTTTTGGGGGTAAAAATGCTTTCTCCATAATAATAGTGACATGACCATGGGACAAAGACATAAACGCACATAAACACACTGTAAGTCTGTAACACAACGCAGGAGATAAAACAACAACCAAACAAAGAAATGTAGGCTATGACGCTATGTATGAAAAAATCCGATCGAGCTAGTCGGTTAGTTCTTTGAACCCATTAAGAGAGAGGTACGACGTTTAATGGGCTTAGTTTATTCCTTTAGGCCTATGATTCTAATGGGCCGAGCCCGACCAATTATCGTTGACTGTTAAACCTCGCGAGCATTGATATTTGTTGGGTTAAGTTAGTAGCATTAGTACGTCTATGATGTCGGGGAAGAATTTCTGTCGGTGAGACTTTTAGTTCCCGAGTATGTCGGTGCATTTAATACAAACCATAATAAATCTACGATGCCTTTAGTTGTTTTGAAATTAAATAAAATTCCGTATAAAGAAAACAAAACGGCATATATAAAAGGAGAAGAAAACGTTTTGTATTATAGCGAGTGAGCGTACGTGAAAACTCGTTCATCGAACTGATTGTCTAAATTCGAATGAAACGGCAACGTTACTGACACTGGTCCAGGCAGATATCACGTTCTTTGGTCTTCAATTTTAAAAAAATATTAATTGCACAAACGAGTTTCTTAGTCAAGTCAACTTATACATTCTAATTAGATAACGTTGTATTTTTTTCTGGTGCTTGATTTTAGTATTATTAACTACTCTTGCACATGAATTTTTACCTCTAAATCTAATACTAACTTACAGCAGAATAACAAAAAAGGTTATATATTTTGTTAACTAAATCAAAACCATGGGCGAAGTACACTAAGCTTGGGTTAGCATTTGTCACACGTGGGACGTGCGAGATTAAAAAGGGGGAACGTGGCGCATGATGTATTTGCCGTACTTTAAAGAAATATAAAGTTAAAATGTCGATCTCATGGGCCCCTCGAAAGCCCACGAAAACGCGTGACGGACAAAGATTAGTTGCGTAAGCCAATCAATTATTTTTTTCATTAGTTCCTATAGTTTATGACTTTGTTCATTGGTTCCTAACTGCATCACTATCATCTATTAAACAAACAACTTAAACGATATCAATCGTGACTGCATTATTCAAAATAACTTTCATTTCAAATTTCGACTAGCTTGGTATATATTTCCGTAACTTGTCTAAAAATAAAACGCGTCTAGCGTGAGAGAAAAATATTTTAATATACTAAAATAAGTGAAACATGACAAATCATATGGTATAAAAGCGTGTGAGAACATGAGAAGTAATTGCCTGTAATAAAGACCACCGTATTCACGATTGTCTCCACATGACCCCACATTTCTCCTCTATTTGCTCTCTGCCATACGTTAATAAACCCTACCTTCCTTGTTGAAATCTGTACGAACAAATGTAAATACATATATATATATATATAGACTCAATATAGCTTCGTTTTAAAAACTTCTGCTTCCTTCGTTATTACTTATTAGTAGTAAGCATTAGAAACGCGTTGTGATCCGCACAGGGGCGTTCCTGAAAGATGGGAGACCTGAAACATTTTACAAAGGTTTTAACTAAAAAAATTTTTTTAGCTAATTTGGGGGCCTTTTTCAGTGTAAATATTTTTAAAAAAATTGGGGGCCCTAGTCTAATGTTTCACCTTGCTGTGCTCAGGACCGCCCCTGGATCCGCATGAACGACTTGTACAAAATAGCGTGGTGCATATGGCTTCGTTATCCCCTCTATAAATTGTTAGCTATCATAGTGGCTTGGTCTAGTTATCTACTTGGCCGTACAGAGCATACAAAGTTGTGTCTATAAATCATTACAGTATTAATATGTTTCTTTGAATTATTACCATAAAACATTATTCTCTTTTCTTGACAACATCATAATAAATCATTCCTATACAAAAGCGTAGTGATAGTGATCTCATTATCTAACTTTAATTAGACCCAATATAAACTCAAGCAATAATACTTTTAGGATAAATTATAAATAATCAGGTATTAATTAATATAAATTTTATTTAAAATCGAGACGAGCAAACAATTAGAAAGTTACAGGCACACACACACGAGGAGATGAGAAAAAAAAGTAGGTTAAACTCATCACATGTGCTCTCACGGAATGAGTCTCCTTTTGTTGAACGTTACTATTGTGCATGAGATTCACGCAAATCCTGTGCGACACATAAATTTCTCTTATAAAAATTCAAAATAAAGGAAAACGTAATAGTCCAAATCGAATTAAAAGATTTTTAATGATAGCAATAAGTACTAATAAGATAACGTAGAGTCCAATTAAATGGACCCACGTTTATAACGATGTCTGAAATAACCAGCACCCCACGACCACGTGACCCCCTACAATTCAGTCGATTTTGTTCTTTTTTGTTTTTGTTTTTCTTATGTATGTGGTTTTTTTCCCGTCAAAGTTGATTCATTCCTTCATTACCACAAGGGCAAAACATACAAGGTTGAAATCCTAAAATCGGCGGACACAGTTTACAATCCCCGGATACAAATATGTATCCGGGGATTGTAAAATATGTATGTGGTTTATTGCACAGAAAAAAATGCATGTGATTTATTTTTATTGGATGAGAAAATATTATAAACAATTAATCCAGTACAGTTTGGTTCAAAATACTTTATTTGATGTGATTTATACTTGTTAAATCTATATGTGTATATATTAAATCTTACGTAACTACAGACACTTGTTTATACTCCCTTTATTTCATAATAAATTTCTTTTACGAATTTTTCATACATATGAAGAAAACTATTTTAAAAAAAAATTAATAAATTATGTATATAGGTAAAAACTATAAATTTTCTATAATACACTGAAAATATAAAACAAACTCTACAATTAAACAAAATCTTAAAATTATAACGCCCACCAAAAAATTCTTAAAATTATAACAAATCGAGTGAACAAAACTAGAACCGAGATTTAAGGGTAATCTGACTAGAAAATATGATAAAAGCTTCATCAATCATAGAATACAGTAGTATTAATTTTCAAAAAATAAATGAACAGAGAATATGGTTTATATTTATCCGGAAACAAACAAACAAAGTCATTAATCTCAAAATCAGGGAATGTATGTTTTAAGTTAACACATTAATCGGGATTCTACCAGGGAGGGAAACTCAACCATGGTTTTCATAACCAAACTCTAGTAACATGCATAAGTAACCATGGTTTGTGTTTTTTCAAAAAGAGCATTCATACATTACAAACTTTACCCCACACTCCTCTCCTCTCCTCTCAAACTCAAAACTGTATCTTCTCTTCAACCTCTTGTTTCTTTTCATACCTTCTCTTGTTTCAAAAAACTCAATTCAATTCTCCATTTTTGAATTCAAAGTTCGAACCTTTCACCACTTTCTCTCGTTAAAGTTCTCGATTTTAATCAGAAACTATCTGCGTTTACATGGTTTCAAGCATCACTACTGAGTCATCACATACAAGAAAGGTTTGGTTTTTGGATTTTGTTAGGTAGAGAAGAAAGTGAGAATAATGAACGATTTAGGATGGGACGAGGAAGAGACGTCCATAGCTAATGCAGTTTTAGGGAACTCAGCTTCTGATTTCCTCAGAACAATCTCATCATCCAATCAGAATCTCTTTCTATTTACGGAAACCGACGATACCCTGAACAAGAAGCTATCTAGTCTCGTGGAGTGGCCAAACTCGGAGAATTTCAGCTGGAACTACTCCATTCTGTGGCAGCAGACCGTGTCTAGATCCGGACACCAAGTCCTAGGCTGGGGAGACGGGTGCTGCCGCGAGCCAAACCACTCAGAGGAGTCAAAACTCGTTAGTGGATTCGAGGAAGAAGAAGAGATGATGAGATGGCAGGAGATGAGGAGGAGAGTGTTGCATAAGCTTCAGAGAGTGTTTGGCGAATCCGACGAAGACAACAACTACGCTCTGAGCTTGGAGAACGTTACGGCTACCGAGACTTTCTTCTTGGCTTCCATGTATTTTTTCTTTAATCACGGTGAAGGTGGTCCTGGGAGGTGCTTTTCTGAAGGGAGACATGTGTGGTGGGTTTCGGATGAGGTTGGTTATGATTACTGTTTCAGGTCTTTTATGGCGAAGAGGGCTGGGATCAGGACGGTTGTTATGGTTCCTACTGATGCTGGTGTGGTTGAGCTTGGTTCTGTTTGGTCTTTGCCTGAGAATGTTGAGTTGGTTAGGTCTGTTCAGGGTTTGTTCATGAGGAGAGTTGAGCCGAGTAGAGTAGGAGGGGTTCACAAGCTTTTCGGACAGGAACTGAATAGCTTTGATCACAACAACAAAGGTTACACGTCTCAAGGAAGTGATGTGAAAGTGCAAGAGAATGCAAATGTGGTTGTAGCAGGAGGAGGAGGAGGAGCTTGTGTTGTGGAGGAGAAGAGACCGAAAAAGCGAGGGAGGAAGCCTGCAAACGGAAGAGAAGAGCCGTTAAACCACGTTGAAGCTGAGAGGCAGAGACGGGAGAAGCTTAACCAGAGATTCTACGCTTTGCGAGCTGTTGTTCCGAACATCTCTAAGATGGACAAAGCTTCTCTTCTTGAAGACGCTATCTCTTACATCAAAGAGCTTCAAGAAAAGGTAAAGAGCATTGAAGCTGAAGGAGTAAGAACAGTAGATAGTACAGAAGCTGTTGAGATTCAAGCTGGGGAAGAAGAGGTTGTTGTGAGAATGATCTCACCGTTGGAGACACATCCAGCTTCGAGAATCATACAAGCAATGAGAAACTCAGAGGTTAGTGTGATGGAGTCTACGCTTTCATCTGCTGAAGACAGAGTGTTTCACACTTTTGTGGTAAAGTCTAATAACGGGTCGGATCCATTGACGAGAGAGAAGCTTATAGCAGCAGCGGGTTACCCACAAAGCAGCTTGATGCAGCAGCAGCAGCCATTAGTACCATCTCATAGTTCACAGGTTTCTGGTGATTTGTAGCTTTCACCTTCAAGTGAAAGCTTGTTCAGTGTAGAGGCAAACTTAAGGTTCAACTTAGACATAGATAAAATCCTTCTTCTTTTTTTTTGTTGTTTCTTAGAGGGAAAGGAATCCAGTTTTCATTATATTTGCTAACATTATGTTATACATACATATATGTCAAGTGACTTGAGTCAAGTTACATATTTATATGAAATACATATTAGACTTTATCCTTCTTTGAGTTGGATGTGAGTGCCTGAGTGGTAATATATCTTATGTTTTATCTATGTAAATTATAATGGCATCCTTGCAGACATACAAGATGTAACCATATGCATTTTGCCAGCAACTGTTTGGACCTATGAGCTTTGTTTTACTGGCTTCTTCAAGGACTCGAACTGCCTACTGGTCACTGGAAACATCATCTAACGAGAAAGAACATTCTGTATTTTCAGAACAAGAAGAGAACCATGTAGTTACCAAAAAAAAAAAAAGAAGAGAACCATGCCCAACAGTGGCATAATTAAACAAGGATTTGTACTGACAAACAAAGGCTGGACTTAAAACCCATGTACAATAATAATTATCAAAAGAAAATATAAAAGGCCCAAATCTAAAACTTTAGGCCCATATGATTAACATTTCCGTTAATCAAACAGGTTCACTGACCATTAAATCCCCATATAAAACCCTCCCCAAACCGGAACAAATTAAGCTTTATACCAATCATCATCCTAAAACGGTGTATTAGACGTGGACCGTCGTCACCTTTGACGAAAACAAAAAAGAACCAAACTCTCCTTAAACACGTCACACGAACAAATTAAACACAGACACGTGTCATTCTGTCTCTCTTTCCCTTTCGAAAAACCACTCTCTATTTCTCTGTCCTAAAGTCTTCATCCTCCCCCCTGTTTTCTCGAGCTGCGAACGCTTTGTACGCCATCGATTCAAATCTATAATTAGAATCCTCCTTAAATCCCCACTTCCCGTCCCCTTTCCCTCTTTGGTTCTTTCCTTCTGGTTAGAATCCGCTCTCTTGTAATACGCCGTCGTTTCGCTCGATTCCAGATTTTGCTCAACGATTCATCAAAATTGGATTTGATTTCCCCCTAGGGTTTACTGTTGTCTCCGGAAGATGATTGATTTGGGAATTTAGGGCATTTCTCGCGGTGTTTGTTTGTTTGTAAATAGCAACTTTTTTTTTTCGCCGGTTTGAAAAGTTCGTTACATTTCTCTAAAAGATGTCATCAGCTGGTGTGACCATAAGCCCGGTTCGTAGCGAGCCTCCTCTTCTAATGCCTCTCTCTCGCGCCGATTCCCTCCCCGAAGAGACCATTTTGGTCTACCTAACCCTCCCCGGAACCGTGATGGTACCCATGCGTGTCCTCGAGTCCGACTCCATCGAGTCCGTCAAGCTCCGGATCCAGTCCCACCGCGGTTTCGTCGTGAGGAACCAGAAGCTCGTCTTCGGAGGGAGGGAGCTCGCCAGGAGCGGCTCCAACATTCGCGAGTACGGTGTCGGCGAAGGGAACGTGCTTCATCTGGTCGTCAAGGTGTCTGATCTCCAGGTTCTTGATGTTAAGACAACGTGCGGGAAGCACTGTAGGTTTCACGTTGAGAGAGGGAGGAACATTGGGTATGTGAAGAAGCAGATTTCGAAGCAGAAAGGCGGAGACTTTGTTGATTCGGAGATAGTTTACGAAGGTGAGAAGCTTGAGGACCAGAGTCTTATTGATGATATCTGTAGGAATGGTGACTCTGTTTTGCATCTGCTTGTGAGGAGATCTGCTAAGGTTCGTGGTAAGCCTGTGGATGGTAAGAGCTTTGAGTTGTCTGTTGTTGCTCCGAAGCAGTTCTCTTTGGAGCCTCTCGTCGTTAACCCTAAAGCGAAGTTGCCTTTTGTGGTGAGAGATATGATTAGCTCTGCTTCTGATGGGTTGAGAAGTGGGAACGCTCCTGTGAGGTCGAGAGAGGGAACAGGAGGTGCTTATTTCATGCAGGCTTCCTCTGGGAACAAGTACGTTGGTGTGTTTAAGCCTATAGATGAGGAGCCAACGGCTGAGAACAATCCACACGGCTTACCGCTTTCGCCGAACGGAGAAGGTTTGAAGAAAGGGACCAAGGTTGGAGAAGGTGCGTTGAGGGAAGTCGCTGCTTACTTGTTGGATCATCCAAAAAGTGGTGAAGAGAGAGGTTTCGCTGGCGTGCCTCCCACGGCTATGGTTGAATGCTTGCATCCTGGTTTTAACCATCCGAAAGGGGTTAAGACCAAGATTGGATCGCTTCAGATGTTTACTGAGAATGATGGTAGCTGTGAAGATATGGGTCCAGCTTCGTTTCCTGTGGAGGAGGTTCACAAGATCTCTGTGCTGGATATTAGACTGGCTAACGCAGATAGGCATGGTGGTAACATTTTAATGAGAAAAGACAAAGAAGGAAATGTTGTTCTGGTTCCCATTGATCATGGTTACTGCTTGCCTGAAAGCGTAAGTTCTATTCTAATATTGTTTTTGTTTTGTCTATTTATTGTCTGAAACTGATTCTTGTTTATGCAACAGTTTGAGGATTGCACGTTCGAGTGGCTTTACTGGTCACAAGCCAGGAAACCATACTCTAGCGAGACACTAGACTACATAAGATCACTTAACGCCGAGGAAGATATCAACCTCCTGAAGTTCCATGGATGGAAGATGCCATTGAAAACTGCTAGAACACTCAGAATCTCAACCATGCTTCTGAAGAAAGGAGCAGAGAGAGGATTGACAGCGTTTGAGATTGGGAACATGATGTGCAGAGAAACTCTGAGCAAGAAGTCTCTAGTGGAGGAGATGGCGGAGGAAGCTCAAGAGGCTGTGCTTCCCGGGACTAGCGAGGGTGCATTCCTTGAAGCCTTGTCTGATGTGATGGATTACCATCTTGATGAAGTGGTTCGCTCTCAGGAACACTAGAATTGGTTCTTGTGTGAATCGTTACACTCTTAACTACTTGGAATTATGGTACATATACACTCTTGTTTGGTTTGCCTTTATATAAAAATCCGTGGCTTTTGTTTCTCAACTGCTTTTTAACTATCTGTCATCTTTTGGACATATGTACAAGTTGTGTTGTTAATTTATCCGTGAACATATTTCCTGGTAATGACAATTTCAGTGTTACAATAGATTTTGATTTGCTTTTAGTTTTCTTTTTTTCTTGAACAAGTAGATCAAAATGCATGTCTATATGATTAAGCAATGAATGAGGCAAAAAAAAAAATGGTGGTAATCATCAGCAATGGAGGTGCGGGTAATCGAACCCCGTGCCTCTCGCATGCGAAGCGAGCGTTCTACCATATGAGCTACACCCCCTTGATGATATTATAGTCTCTTCATATAAATCAGATTTTAATTTTAGTTACTAATGTACATTTATCATACTTAGGTAAATTTTCTTTCTTTAAATCTTTTGTTTTTCTTTTAGGCAACCTCTAAATTTGATTTGATTTGTTTGTTTTTTTTGGTTCACTTGCATGTATTTTGGCAATTTATACTAGAGGCATTAATCTTAAATCATAAAAAATAGACAATATGTTCTCAACTTATATAAGTTATTTATAAATTATACTACAGTCATGGTTTGCATGATGATAGCTTTTAAAAATCTTGCAGACTGAGGCATATTCTTTTGTTGATTTGAATTGCAGCAAATATAAATTATTTATAAATGATCCTTTATTGCATTATGGCAATGTTAGAATTTTTTGGACCGCTAGATGTTTCTCTTTTTTTTTACTATATATTATGCGTTAATCAAGGTTATCTTTTGAATATCTAAAAGGTTTAGTCTTCCCTAAACATGTCTCTATTATTTCTAACATTTGTTTTCTGGCGAGCATCATCGGAAGAGAACAACTACGGCATTTCTCTAGATCCTCCGACTATAATATTGTTTAGTAGAACGAAGAGAATATTTAAATTTATCAATATTTAAATTTATCTTAGAATGATATAAAGTTAGTAAGAACAAGTCTTTATGTCGCTCCCTTGATACCAAAACCAAAGTATGACTTTCTCAAACCAGCCCTTCTTTTTCCTCTTCTTCCTCTTACCTCTCTTACGTGCTTCGCACCCAAAAGATTGTTCTTCTTCCTCATGTGGTCTTCAAGATGTCCATGTCCGCTTCCCTTTCTGGCTAGAGCCGAACCAGCCTGACTTCTGTGGCCACCCAGGGTTCGATCTCCACTGCACCATTAGTCAAGACACAGCTATCAACCTTCCCAAGTCCGGAACATTTCTTGTCAGAGAGATCGACTATAAAAGCCAGCATATTCGTCTTTATGATCCTGAGGCTTGCTTGGCAAGAAAGCTTCTGACCTTTGACCTTTCGGGTTCTCCTTTCTCTGCTCTTTACCTTGTCAAATTCACGTTCTTGACCTGTCCTTATGAGATTGCTACGTCGTCCGGGTTTGACACCATCCCATGTCTAGGCAACTCCACGACCTCCTTCTTGGCTACAACTAATTTAGATATCGCGAAATCTATGCTGACTTCTTGTCAGATTGTCAAGACATTAGATGTTCCTGTTTCTCGACCGGTTGTTCCTGAGAAACGGAGACTCTCTACTTATGTCAACAATCAAGATCTTTGGCTAAAATGGGATTCTCCAATTTGTAGCAATTGTGAGAGAGATCACTTGAGATGTGGATTCATAAGCAACGCTTCTCTTCAAGTCAATTGCTTCCCTTTTGGAAAATCCGGTAAGAATTACTCTTCTTATAATTGTAAAAAATGCTGAATAAGTTTGTGTTTGTGTAAGACTGCAAATCCAAGGAATCACTCAATTTTTTAGGTCAATAATCCACTCATTATCAACTAGAAAAAAACATATAGTATGCAATACATTTGACATTTGAGCAGTTGACTATTAATTAATGAATTGTTTAATTACCTTTTCAAAAGATCAAATCCACTCTTGTTACATGATGTAACTTACATCACAGGCAAGAATGTCTTTTTCCGAATATAAAACACTATTATAATTTATATATCTACAATAAGGACGGCTGGTAGAGTTGATTATTGACCTATGAAAACGTGATTTGGCAGGCCATAACAACACGGAATTACAAGTGCTCAAAATTATAAGCCTGGCCATTTTCGGACCAGTCATAATCTTTGCTACGTGTATTGCTATCGGAGTTTGCACCTCTGAGAGATTCACTTCCTGGAGACGACGAGACGTGGCTATCGCGGCAGCTCAAACAAGCGGGGCAACAGTCACGGCGGGTCTTGACGAATCTACAATAGAATCGTATAAGAAGGTGGAGCTAGGAGAGAGTAGAAGATTACCGGGAGTTAACGATATTGTGTGTCCCATTTGTTTATCGGAGTATGCGAGTAAAGACACCGTGAGGTTCATACCGGAATGTGAGCATTGCTTCCATACTGAATGTATAGATGCATGGCTGAAGATTCATGGTACCTGTCCTCTTTGTCGGAATTCGCCTTCTCCAGCACGTGAAGCCGTCTGAAATTGAATAAAAATTTGGTGTATATCTTGTTCAAGGAACAAAACTGAAGCCGAGCTGATGGAATACTTTAAGTTTAAGGTTGTAATGGACATAGTAGCTAGTTGTTATGGTTATTTACACTTCCATTATATTTACTATACTTTATCTACATGCTTTTTAAGCTTTGTTTATGTATTGTAAAACAACCATAGTGAAAGAAAAAGTACCAAAAAGAATAAAAATATTTATCAATAAGAAGAAAAAGTCACAAGAAATGATATTAATAGATTTGTCCAATCGGCTGTTTTTTCTTATAACAAATTCATTCTACTTGATTTTTTTGGAAAATAACAAAAACAATCATCGATAGAACTCTATTTGTTTAATCAAAAAGAATTCATTCTACTTGAAGGAACGTTTACCAAAAAAAAAAAAAAACTCTTGAGAGAACATATATACTTCCTTTGACTTTTCTGACTTTTTCCTCTCATGAGACTGGTTAAAGTCGTTTATAGATTTGTGGTTAATATAAACTAGTAATGACTTCTCCGTTGGTACCGCGCGAACAACATTATGATATCCTCAACATATCTATTCCCTTTAGGTGTCTTCCTTATCTTCCTCTTCCCTCTCCAACACGCCTCAAACCCTAAATGCTCATCTTCTTTCTATAGACCATATAGATGTGGACCCTTAGAAGCCCCCATACGTTTCCCTTTTTGTGACCATCCAGAATTCAATCTCCATTGCACCGATCTCAACAAGACAGTCCTAGAACTTCCTATGTCCGGAACATTTCTCGTCCGTGATATCGACTATTACAAGCAGCAGATTTATATCAGTGACCCCGAAAACTGTTTGGCTAAACGGCTTTTAACCTTCAACATGTCAGGATCTCCTTTCTCTCCTAGCTTCAGTATCTTGTACACGTTCTTTTCTTGTCCTAATGATGTAGTTTTGCCCTCTTCATATCGGTCCATTCGTTGCCTAAACAATTCTACCGCATCCTTCTACGCCACTTCTAGTTATGTTTCTGTAGAGCTTATGTTTCCTTCTTGTCAGATCGTGAAGAGATTACATGTCCCATATAGTTTCGGAGACATGGAATTTTCAAGCATCATGCTTGAATGGCTCTCACCAAATTGCAGAAGTTGTGAAATGGAATACTTGAGATGTGGGTTCAAGAAAAAGTCCTCCCTCGAAGTCAAATGCCTTGGTGCTAAAAAGCCCGGTAAACTCAATTGTTTCCCCTTATTTTCTTCTTTTCTTGTGATCCAAGGGAACCCTATAAATGGAAAGTATGTAGAAGAGACTACCTGTTTTGGTGAAAGGTTCAACGCCATGTACATCTTTAGGCTTAGATAGGTTTACATATTAAGAAAGTAGGAAAATCATAGTAGCACTTAAAAATTAACAATGGGAATTGGCTATTGATCATTATTTAATTGTATTTTAAATATATGTATTATTCAATCCAAGATTTCACCTCAACTACCGAAGTGTTCTCATTTTATCATTCAACACGCTAAAGTCAAAATGTCGTATTCCGACTAAAACCTTATTGACAATGGCAGTGCAATTTGTTTTTACAGATATTCAATTTATATATATGTTTATACTGATATTCTGATGATCAAAAATTAACTGACACTAGATCTTGACCCGCGCTTTTGAAGCGCGTAATATTTTACGATGAAAAAATTCACTAATAACTTAACAAATATTTTGGTAATTTTTAAAGAGTGTGTATTTAAAATATTTTTGCATTTAAATCAGTGTTTTTAAATTCAACCCGATTGTGATTATACCGGTTAATCCGGAGATCTGACAATTTTAAAAAATTCATATTAAAAAAATCACTAAACCCGAGACTAACCGATTGAACTGATGGATGACCGATATGTAATCTAATTTGATTTAAATTGTAATATTTTCATAATCTGTAATCTTATAATCCAAATTTTAAAGTTTATTATTTTGCAATTTATGAAATTATGACGTTTCTACAAAATTTTAAAGAGAAAATGATAGATATAAAATAACTAAAATTAATTATTGTATTGTTTGGAAACATTGATAGTAGTATAAAAATATATTGTTTAGAAATATTGATAGTAGTATAAAGAAATAAGTATATTGTTTGGATACATGGATAGTAATATAAAGAAAGGAACATTAGTGATTTAATGTAGGTTTAACTATAAAGTATAAATATGTATTTAATTTAAAAACTTACAAAATAAATGTTAGGTCCAACAGAATGTTTCTGTTTTAATAAGATAGATGGATATCATATAAAAACGTATATGTAAATATATTCTTATTTAATTCAGTTCCTATCCAAAACTGTACCTCGTATTCCCAAAAAAACACTTAAACGGAAAGCCTAATCAACCACTTTAAAGTTTAAACTAACTCGTAGAACATTATTTTTTTTTTTTTTGTTTTTGTAACTGTCGTAGAACATTATTTGGCAGGTCAACTGAGTAGTGGAGTGTTAGCCGTGACTATAAGCTTTTCCATAATCGGGGCGGTCTCTCTCTTTGGAACTTGTATTGCTATCCGCGTCTACAATTCCCCAAGACAAAGGCATTCAGCTATTGCAGCAGCAACGGTACGACAGCAACCAATAGAGCTTGTGGCGGCGGCGAGGGGTCTTGACCAGTCTACAATAGAAACATACAAGAAAGTTGAGTTGGGAGAAAGTAGAAGGCTTCCAGGAACTAATGGTATTATATGTCCGATTTGTTTATCGGAATATGCGAGCAAAGAAACCATACGGCTCATGCCGGAGTGTGACCATTGCTTTCACGTGGAATGCATTGACGTGTGGCTCAAGCTTCATGGTTCGTGCCCTCTTTGTCGGAACTCGCGCAAATGAAAGAAAGAATCATGGACTTGCAGTCTAGAAACTGATTGGAGAATGAGTAGAACAACCGCATGATTATTTGTATTATATAGTGTTGGTAACATTCATAATACTTTCAGATGTTGGATAACAGGTGCTTGTGTGAATAAGTAGTCTTAACGTTACAAGGATTGCCACTAGTGTTGATAAACATAATAAATGTTTCTATGAAGTGAGGATGTATGTTATGACTAAAGATTAATTGATATTGTTTGATTTTGTCACAATTTATTTATCAGAGTAAGCGTTGTTTTCTGGTGCATATTAGAATGTGATCATGCATGTCTTCACCGGAATCGATCCATGGCTTAAAATGCATATGGTTTATGTCCGTACGGAATATTATCTTTTCAGACATCACTAGCCTCAGCCCCAAACCCTATGAATATCAGAACTAACGAATAACGATGTGCAATGACAGCAACTTTTACGAACAAAAGAATCAGTTCAATTTCATTAGTCTTTTTGGTTGATTCTTTTCTTGCAACATCTTTTTGGTTTGATTAAATACCATTTTCTTTAGCGACCACAGTAATAAATATTTGCTGTAGGATACTTGTCTTAATCATGCCTTATATAGATACAAATGTGCTTCTTAATCTTTGCTCTTCATCTCACTCCATTTGGTCTATTTCCAAATGTGACATAATATTAAAGAGATAAACCCTTGAAATATATAACTAGACCGATCTCGAGGTGCGGTTAAAGCATATTTATAATCAATATAAGATAATTAATTAGAAAAATAAGTAGGTTACCGGACCACATCGGACCACAAGACGCACAACCATTTGGTGCTGTGCCTACTTTTCACGACATTATTATCAGACCAAAGGAATATACATAGAGATTTGTTATCGCGAACTAACTATACTTCTCCCTAGTCTCCTTTCCCTCTCTCGTTTGATTGTAATGCTACTATTATTTATTTTGGTGTTTTCTCTACCAAACTTTCTCTCTTATATCCAACTTTCAAATGGAATGTCTGAGATTTTCTTGCAACAAAAAAATCACTAGCGTTGTTATTGTATTGTTATATTTTTAATTTAATAAATCTCTTACAGATTTGACGACTGTTTTTTTAAATGCATTTATGTAAGAGAAAATATTTGAATTTGGTGCACACAATAGGGGCATAATTGTACTTTCCAAGGTCAAACAAAGAGGAGCTCCTTCCTTCATCCAACGGTCTGTAAACTATAAGAAAATTTACAACCGCAAGTCAAAAGGTTTGAAGGTGTTATTAAATTAAGTAGTTATGGTTGTACCTGTCGTTCTTCTTCGTGATGAACCAGGCCGTTGAAGCACAACAGTACAGTGTGTACTACAACTACAAGCCTACGGATTCGTTGTCTTCTCCACATCGAGTTAATAAGTTACTATTTCTATTTAATTATTGAGTTATGATAATATTAAAAACAAAATTATTGTAGGAATTATCAGACACGCGCAGTTATAAATTAATCTGTTTGATTTTCTTTTCTTTATTGAGCCCCTCCATCTCTCTCACTCTTTCTTTCTTGGAACAACAAAATAAAGCTGTTAAGCATCTCCTTATTTCTTCTATCTCTCTCTCTCTCTCTGTTCGCGTCGACCACGACAGATTAGTTGATCTTTATTCCGAGAAGACGGGAATATGGATAAACGACGCCGGAGACAGAGCAAGGCCAAAGCTTCTTGTTCCGAAGGTGATCTATCTATCTGTCTATCACCTCTTTGTGTTTCTTTGGATTGAGTTTAAGTTTTGATCGTTAGCAGAAGTGAGTAGCATAGAATGGGAAGCTGTGAAGATGTCAGAGGTAGAAGAAGATCTCATTTCCCGGATGTATAAACTCGTTGGAGACAGGTAAAGACTCTCTCTCTCTCTCTCTCTCTCGATCCATCTTGATCTGCTATTCACTTTTGTTCATCTGTTTCCATCTTTATTCTAAACTGATTTTATTTTATTTAAATATTTTGTTTTGGCTAAAATTTGGTGCTATTTTATTTAAATATTGTTTTTGGCTTTTGATTTATCTCATAAGTCGGTCGTTTTTATGTATTTTATTGCTTATTATTGGGCCAAACCGAGCTGTCAATGACTATGTTCAACCTGATCTCTCTGATCCAGTTTGTTCTTAATTTTACTTGATATTTGTTTTTTTTAGCTGAACATAAGTACATGATAGTTGTTTATCATTACATTGTTTAACATAAGAAACGGTATTCTTTATGGTATTTTAAAGGCTATTTACATAAGATATACTAGTATTTGACGATTAGAGTCAATGGTACGTGTTTCATAGGTGGGAGTTGATAGCCGGAAGGATTCCGGGACGGACGCCGGAGGAGATTGAAAGATACTGGCTTATGAAACACAGTGTTGTTTTTGCCAACAGCCGAAGAGATTTTGTTAGGAGATGATTTTTTTTTGGGGGATAAGTTGTCCTTTTAATTACTATTTTGGAATGTATAATTATCTTTATATAAAAAAATTTGCTTAGGAGTTTCAATTTCTTATTATCAATTATGCTACGTGTGTCACAATTATGACATCTCCAAAAATGAGGATCGTAAACAGTTTAAATGGAAATTGAACAAAAATTAAACTGATTAGTACAAGAAACAGAAAAACAACATTTCTGCATGGAATGATACTTTCATTTAGAGCCGGTTATGAACATAGCATTATAGGAAGATAAACATTTACCTACAATCTCCAAAATATTTGTGATTAATAATTATTTGGTTTTCAAATTGATTTAATTAAATATAAGTAATTTTATTTAATAACTGTTTCAAGTTGCATGAATATAAGACTTATTAAGACCGACCCTGCATTTCCTTACTCATAAGGAGAAATGGCCCTGAATTGTTTGGTAAATTTGGAAAAACAGAATTAGCTTTTGTTTTGACGGATATATTTCAGTAGGTACAAAATTGCGAACAAGATTTATGAGGAAGCAAACCACTGGTTCCTGGTTAAGGCTATAGAAAAATAAGAAAAAGTCATTGATCTATAAAGGAAGAAGATAATTAAATTCGGTTAGAAACCCCCTCCTATCACTTGGCTAAAATATGATATAGGTTATGCATGGAACAAGATCAGAAATGAAAGTGATGCATCTCGGATTCTAGGGAATAGCACTGGTACAAAAAAGTATAGTCGACGATCTTTTCCAAGTATAAAAAAACCTGTCTATATGTTTTAAAGTTGATTATGGACAAAGGACTATATGAAGAATCTTCATTTCGACTCCATCATCTTCACCAGTGACGATCATGATTTGGTGGCTGCAGTTTCATATCCCTATCATGGCTTTCTCTTAGGTTTCACTCAGACAACTACATATCTTACTCATGATTTTTTAGACTGGAAATTCAATTCCACTATTGTCATGTGATTAGAGGAGCTTATCTCATTCCTAATAGTGTCATTAAAGAGGATCGTTTCCAATCCTATATTGCAAGGGGTTATCCCACTTGGTTAAGGCATCTTTTTTGTTGTTCAGATTGGTCTTGTTCCTTATGGTAGTCTCCTTTTTATTTCCTTTGTGTCCCTCCTTTTATTAATGGAAGTGTTCAAAAATAATAATAAGGCCTACCCTGCTTTCATTGAACCGGCTTTTAAAAAATGGGCCAATCCGGGAGCTCGCTACTCTGGATCAAAGAGGAAACCCATCACGCTGGGTCGGAAAGGAAGCCCATTGCTCAGTTAATACTTTTATAACCAATGTTTTGAAAATCGGACCGGACACCGACTCGGTATAGTTACTGGTTGACTGGTTGAACCGGTTCAATCGGTCAAACCGGGTTTTCTATTTATGAAAAATAAATATATATATAATTATATATCTACATATAATACACTCTCTATTTTTTATTAACTAAAAATAAACAATGAATACTATGTGAGCTGAATTAAAAAAAAAAGCAAATGATTTAGAGTTATAATTATCATATTTATTTATTTTTACAATTAACATCTCAAATTTTATGAATATGGCAAAATAAATATAGTATATATAGTATATGAGAGTAAAAAATCTATTTTTACATTGTTTCTTTAGAAAATAAAAAATCAATTAAATAATAATAGTTGAACATAAATTATCAAATATTAAATTTTAGCTAGTAATAATAAAAAACACTTAATTATATGTTAATTTTTAAGAATCGGATTTTAAAATTAACCCGGGTCACCGGTTTTACTGGTTTTCAGCCAGTTTCACCGGTTTTTCTCAAATCCGGGTTTTAAACCGAACCAGACTCGGCTTCTTCAGCGAGTCACGGTCGGACCGGTTCGACCGGCCGGTCTGATCTGGTTTTCAAAACACTGTTTATAACCCAATAATAATATGTTAAATGGGTGAACGCACATCTTTCATATCAGTACACATGCATGACGTTTCATAATATAATTCATAACAATCATATGACCTTCTAGATATAGCCTCAATGCCAGTGCTTGAACCTTTATTTTCCCATTAAGAAAAGAACGATTCAGTGGCGATGTTATTGATGTTATGATGTATATAAAGTCCTGAGTATAGCTTTGTGTTCTATAACATTAGTCATTTATAGATAATAATTCAGTGGCAAAGTCGAATATAAATGAAAAGTTCCTTTTACAATAAAAAAAAATCATATAAAATGGTGAATTTGAACAAATTTACATCACAAGACAGTTTCTAGTTTTTAATTACAGGATGGAGCACTTAGTGCTATTAAAGTAGTTTTTTGTAACAGTTTCCCATTTGTCCTAACTATCTGGTCACCACATAACTAAAAGTGCTAACATCTTGACTAATTAAATCTAATGTTTTAATGAGAATCTCTCTCTACCCTTCATCTTTATTTTTTTAGACGATGTATATCTTTTCTGAATTTTTTGACAAGACTTATATCTACCCATTCACAACCATCTGATTACATCATCCATCTCACCAACCGACGGTCTAGATTTTTGGGATTTTACCATCTCACAGTTCCTTTTCAACTTTGTTATCTTTTTCATTATAACAAAAAAAATAAAAAATCAAAACTTCAGAAAGATTGCATATTCCTCGGACGTTTTGCTGTAAGAAATATGTTTGTTCTGCTTATCAGTTCTTTCATCTTCTCAAACCCTCCTTTAATCTCTTTTTTCCAATTCATTTCGCAAGTTATAATGTTGGACCATTGCATAGTCATTCCTGGAGAATTAACCTCCGTCGGCTCGCTTTGGGAATTTGTGATCGATAAGAAGAAGATGACACGTATTGTCCCTGTCCGCGCGGACGTACACACGTGTATACATTAGTCCCCATATTCTACAGCGTTCACAATGTACATTCACGCCTCTGCCCGTATGTACACTATATGACGGTGTCCGTTTGTACACTAACGTCTGATGTCCATGCATAAACGATTATCTATGTACAACAAATGTTCAATGAACATGCATGTTGTGTACATGTGTACAGTTAAGACCTATGCCCATGTACATCTTAGTGTCCATCGGCCACAGCGTGTACAATGTATATTCCTGTCTGTGTCCATGTATACATAAATAGGCGTCCAAATGTACTATGAGTCATCTACAAAGGTTGTATCCACGTGTATACATTAGTTTCCATGTTCCCACGTGTATAAACAATTATCTATGTACAACAAATGTTCAATGAACATGCATGTTGTGTACATGTGTACAATTAAGGCCTATGCCCATGTACACCTTAGTGTCCATCAGCCAAAACGTGTACAATGTATATTCATGTATGTGTCCATGTATACAGAACTGGGCGTCCAAATGTACTATGAGTCCTATACAAAGGCCGTATTCATGTGTATACATTAGTTCCCATGTTCCCACGTGTATACATTAGTTCCCATGAAGGCCTATCCGCATGTATACCTTAGTGTCCATCGACCACAGCGTGTACAATGTACATTCCTCTCGGTGTCCATGTATACAAAACTGTGTGTTCAAATGTACTTTGAATCATGTCCAAAGGGCGTACATACGTGTATACATTAGTTCTCCTGTTCCTGCGTACACTAACACTATGTACATTCACTGGTCGCCAAATGTATTCGTGTACATGAACAAATGTACATACACAATTTATGTACACATCCATATCATCTAAATTATGTACTTATCCATGTGGTCATCCAATGTACTCGTGTACACTAGCATTATGTACACATCCACGTCATCTAATTTTTTTTAAACTGTTTTTTTTAATTAGGAGCAATTTTGTAATAATTTCATCTTCTTCATATCAGGGTTTTCTGCGTTTCCTGCAAATATAGTTCATAGCCACCATTGATTTTTATCATGTAATCTTCATTATTTTTTGTTTTTATACCTCCAAAACTTATAAATATTATATAGCTTAACCGATTAGAACCCAAAATTAAAAAAGACAAAAAACAACTTCGGTCCCAACCTCAGCGAGGAATAAACCAATGCTCTGTTACGTTTCTTTCGACTACTCCATTTTCTCTCTATAATATTTTGTCTTCGATTTTGAGAAGAAACAATAAAATTGTTTATGTTTAAGAAATTTGTTTTTAGAATTATTTCTCTTTGTTCGAGAGAAAGAAAGAAAAGAAAATTAAAATTATGGGACCCACTTAATTTTAAGACCGAATCTAGTTAGCTTGTAGTCATCAAAAACTACCTCAAGAGTAGAAACTGTCTTATTGTGTAATTAAAACTCATAAACTGCCTTATACTGTAAATCACTCATTTGAATTTATTGTTATTAGGTTCAGACCGTAGTTATCCGCGCAATACCATTCATAACTTATAGCTTCAAATGTTAAGGGATTATACCCTATCACAATTAATAATAACAAAAAGCTCTCTATATATATCAATATATATATATATATTATTTTTTGTAACTAGTATATATCAATATATTTATATTTTTTATTATTATTAACCAAAATTGTTTCACAGTTATATATTCAAAGATTCCTTTCAATCAATCAAAGATTCCTTTCAATCAATCAAGCTGTTTAGAGCATCTCCAATGTATTACTCCAAATTTTACTCCAAAATGGTGCAACTCCAAAATGGAGTGATGTTTTACTCCAATGTATTACTCCATTTTTTACTCCAAAAATAGTTAATAATTTTTAATAGTATCTTATACTTATAAAAATTTACTAATTAACCCCAACTATTTTATGTTTGCAAAAATACTTAAAAATATAATTTATTTAAATTAAACATTTATTATTAAAAGGTACCAAAAATCATAAAAAATAGAATAAAACATAATGTATAAGTTGGTTCAATAATAAGCATTAGAATATTTTCCCACAAATGATCGATTAATGCATTTCGTAATAAAAATGAGTTTATTTATCTTTGATATTCTTAAATCGAGTAATTTTTTTTGAAATCAGATATTTAAATCATTTATTTTATATTAATTTTATTTTATATTATTTTTGTTATTTAATTATGTTATGTATTTTATGTCAAATTATTAAATAATGAAATACCTTATGTTGTTGTATCATTTTAAAATATTATTTAAATAAGAAATAAGAACATTAAATATTTAAAGGATCATTTTATAAATAAAAAAAAGTTCAACTCCAAAATGGAGTAATGTGTAAGATTACTCCATAAATGGAGTAATCCTAACCATTACTCCATTTTAGAGTTAGAAATGGAATGGGGTTGGAGAGGATTTTACTCCAAAATGATGTTTGGAGTAGAAAATGGAGTAGGGTTGGAGATGCCCTTAGCATCAACAGAAACTTTAAAATGAATTATATTAATACGTAATACTTCATGATTTATCCGAAACTCTCTGGTCTCTCATTACATCATATTATTATCTACAACCAGGGGCCGAGACAAAAGAAAAATTTATTGGGACATAGATAAAATTGTTCAATGAATTTGGAGCATAATCGCTAAAAATAATAGGGTGTTAAGAGTTTATTCAATGCTTTACACTAAATTTTGAAAAATCATTGGGGTCAGATGCCCCCCGACTCATACAACGTGGCCATGTAGACTGTTTGTTGCGCATGGCTAATTAGAGAGGCTGGAAAATCCGATAGTTAACCTACAATTAAGATAAATACAATGAAAGTGTTTATATTTTCCTACGTGTTTTATCTGACAAGACTATGTGTTCAGTTGTTCACAGTTCACACTTTGGCGTGACTAACACCGAATTGTCTGTATGCAGACATCAATAATAATAACTGTTGGTATTATTGTTATTACTATTTAAAATTATTTAATTAGTGCACTAGTATAGATGAGCAAATTAAATTTCAGTTTCTCACCTCGTTAATCTACAATTTTGATTTGTGTAAATTTCTATTTAATACTTTTGTCCATACTAACAGTAACTCTCTAGCACCCATTGGTTTTGACTTTGACTTGTAATTTTGAAATGATAAAATTATGTTTAGTAATCTATCTACATAGTAAAAAACCAATGGAAGAAAAAAGAAAAACCAATGGAAGATAGATAATTCTACATAATTACTTTATCAAACATGAAAGCACAGTTTTTTGGTGACAATTTACAATGCCATACAACTTAATTAAGCCTGAAAAGTAAGTACATATCATTTGAAAAACAACTGCTTTGGGAAACCAAAAATTTAAAACAGGAGTTATAAAATTTAGAGCTTAACCCACTATCAAAAAAAAGTACGTGTTCCTCAAAACGAAATCTTCCAGCAGTTCGTTGTCTTTTTCGGTCAATATTCAAACTGTGTATTTTATGACTTGCGGTAAATTTTTTTTTATTTTTTTGCTAAACGAATGCGGTTGAAACATTCATCGATCTGTTTACAAAAAAAAAAAAAAACATTCATCGATCAAAAGTTTTAAAACCCTTTATAATGTAGTAGTATATATTTATGTGTACAAGGAATATTTTGATCGGCATTGACGTGACCTTGTGTGCGCCTCTAAAAGGGGAGTTGAGTCTTCGTCTACGCGCATACAAAGACCTTTCGTGGAAATTACAAGATGTGTTGTATTCCTTCACTGAAATTTCATTTATTGTACGTTTTTCTTCTTCTTTTTTTCTAACACACGTATATCATAAATATCGTATTTTATATTTAAGGTAGATCTATATGTTTGGAAGTTTTGCTCATACAGCAGAATGGGAAAAAGGTATAGATTGGGTCTTGGGGACGGAACGTGGGACCATTCATTTTGCCTGAATGTCAGTCCTTGACTATCACATATTGCTACTGGAATCTAGTACATTGTACATAAGTAAGAGCAACCTTATTAGTTGAGAAGCACACAAGGGTTCTCATCCCTCTTTATTTTTTCATTTAGTACATCTTTAGTAAATAAATTAAACTTTCTTTTTTTATATAATACACTAAACAAATGAATGATTGATATTTGTAAAGTAAGAATGTAAAAGAGTCCCAATCAACTCTCTGAACCGAAACCGTATCACTCTCACTTTTTTTTTCTAACCTAATAATTGTTTGATACCCACCTTCATCTTATTGATGGAGGTGCTCTAAGTGTTTTTTCTCACAAGTTGAAGAGTTAAGTCTAAGAAAATTGATTTATGGTTAAATTACTTTTTACATTTGCAGACATCTTGAGCTTCTAATCAATTTTCTAAATATATCCACCAATACCGTCTTGCACACCTCAAAAGCTGAACTAGACATATAATTTCAACGTTAATTAAGCTTATAAATTATAAACATTCCAGTCTGATGTATGAATTAATAAGGCAATGTATCCTCAATACAAAACACTCTACAGAACTATTATTTTGTGTTTGTTGCGTATATAAACCTAAACATTTTGAGACAAAGTTACAAACCACTAGCTAATTAATTATGCGATCGTTAAGCGTGAGCTGTTGTCAGTTTTCAACCATATGTCCACTTGTGTTTAATTAATTATGAGTAAAGTTATTGATCTATCACGAAAAAGGTCATGTGCATGTATATGCCAAATCTCAGTCAGTTTACTTAATTTAGTCAATCATAAACTATTCATTTGTTCAGACACGTTGCATAGATTAAAAATCCACATTTGCATGGTTTGATTTGATCCATAGATTCTCGATTTGCTTTTAGGGTCCTGTAATCAACGTACTATATACAATGTCTGATAACCTTAAAATGTAAGATTTATCATTACAAGCTACTTAAACTTGCCATGACATCACGAGTCCTCACGTCAGCGGGAACAGAAAAATTACATTAAACCAGATCCTATCAACGCGCTACAACTAGGAGGTCTCTTCTCTTTGAAGATTATTGTTTATGGTCTAGTCGGCAAAAATTTATACCCATCAAATTAAAAATCTAATACTATAAGATTATTAGCTAAACTTAACGAGACGTCAGCAAATATGGTTTCTACTGTGACTAGGAGAGATAGTTAACGGGTTATCAATTACAGAGAAAGATTATATCAGATAGGAAAACAAAATGTAACCGTAGGCACTAGGTAGATAGATAATACTATTGTGTTTTTATAGCATAATCAGATAAGTAAAAGCATTTCTAATACATCACTCTTTTTTTTACTTCAAGACGGTGTAACATCAGAATTATAATTAAGTTTTAGTCAAATGTATTGCTCCACTTTTACTTTAAAAATAATATTCGTAAATGATTCATATTTTTATTCTATTAATAAATATAAATAATACTTTATACTTACCAAAATTTACCAACTAACCCCAACTATATTTACGAAAATCTTTTAAAATATAAATTATTTAAATTAAACATTTATTATTAAAAAGTATAAGAAATAATTTAAAACAATATATATATATATATATATATATATATATATATATATATATATATATATATATTGGTTCAATAACGAGCATTAATTTTTTTTTCCACAAATGATTAGATAACGCGTTTCATCATTAAACTTGAGCTTATTTATCTTTGATATTCCTAATTGAACAAGAAAATTTTGAAATCATCATTTTTATAAAAAATATTGTATGCATTTTTATGTAAAATTATTAAATATTTCTTTAATGTTATTGTGTCATTTTTAAATATTATTTAAGTAATAAATAAAAACATTAAAAATTCAAAATACTATTTTATAAATAAAAAAATTTAACTCCAAAATGGAGTAATGTGTAAGATTACTCAATAAATAGAGTAATCACAATTATTACTCATTTTGAATTTGAAAATGGAATGAGATTAGAAAAGATTTCACTCTATAATAATGTTTAGAATAAAAAATGAAGTAGAGTTGGAGATACCTTTGCTAGAAAGATAAACTTAGTATTGTATATATATATAACTGGAATGCACTTTCATTAAATACAATTTTCATAAACGTTTAATTCTCTACGTTCTTTGTAATATTTATCAGTTAAAATTTAAAAATGTAAAAACACCCCTATTTATTCCATATTCATTAATAAAAAAATATTTTTGAAAAATGATTCCACAACTAAAAATAATAGAATAAATGGAATACTAGTTTTATTCTATTAAATTTTATTAAAAATAGTTTATTCCTTATATTATTTTTACTAATCACCAGTAGTCTTAACTATTTATAAATCATAGTAATATATATATAATACTGTATGTAGATAGATAATACTGTTTTTTATAGCATAAACAAGTAGTCTATTACATTCAAATTTTTGCATTGTTAGATAGTTTTTAACAGTTTATACATATTTAAGATAAGATTAAATAACAGTGTGTTACCTTTTGTCTTGTTCTCTCCAGGATCCTCACTTCTACCACACAACTTTTTAGTGTGTAAAGCTTAAAAAGAAATGATAATAAAAATTATTGTTCGTGATAAAAAAAAAAAAAATTATTGTATAAACACGTGGGATGACCCGTATAGATAGATTCTTCTCCTCGTTCAGTTTCTATAAATACGAAACAGACGAAACTCACAAACTCATCACTCAAAAAAGAAACACACAGAATATTTTTTTTTTTTCCTAAAAGCTATTATTTTAGTTGGAAGGTTTTGAAAGTGAATACAGAGGTGGCGATGGAAGAGAAAATCCTGATCAACGGCTTGGAACAAGGGATAGAGCTAACCAAACGATTGATGAGCAATTTCAAACACACTTCTTCAGCTGAATCCAACAAACCCTTGATTTCTGAAATCCTCCGTATCTACCAGAACGCCATTTTCATGTTGAGTTTCAACGATGACGACAAGAACATCGTTAAGCGAAGTCATGACACAGATGAGAAAGATTATAAAAAGAGGTAAACTGAGCTTAAAAACAGTGTGATTCTTCGTCTCTGTGTTTGGACTTCAACTTGAGATCTTGTGTGTCTGAACTTTTTTTTTTGGAACAGGAAAATATCGGACAAGAAGACAGAGAAAGTTTTTGTTTTTGTCGGAACAGGACAAGAAAAGGATTCAGTTGATGATGGATACAGCTGGAGAAAGTACGGGGCAAAAGAGATTAGTGGATCCATAAATCCTAGGTTTAATTTGACTTTACAAGCCTTTTGTTCCTTTGTTTGTTTTTGCTTTAAGTTTATTTATATGTTTCTGTTAATTACAGAGGATACTACAGATGCACACATCAATTCACGCAGAACTGTTTAGCACTGAAGCATATCCAGAAATCAGACACAGATCCTTCTATTTTCGAAGTGACGTATGCCGGGGACCACACTTGTAATAACAACAGTGCATCCCAGGCCACCACGAACTTCCATGTTTCGATGTTCGAAGAAGGTAACAGAGCGGGTGATGTTACAGAGCAACGAGAGGACATTAAACCGATAAAAACAGAGCCAGTGGTGGTAAGTCTTGAAGATCTGGAGAACCAGAGGGAGAACGTTGTCAGGAGGCTTTCTTTCTCCAACTCCAACCATGAGAATGTTGGTGAGTGGGAAAGTAATGTTTTCCTGGGAAACGTGATGAAAAATCTGATGGAGAGTCTGTCTCCTGCAACGATGTCGTGGTCTGAAATCACCAGCGAGATCGCAAATGCTCCAGCTTCTGTTGAGAACTCGGAAACTGCATATTCGTATTTCTCGTCGTTGGACAATATCATCGATTTAGGGCATGAGGATTGGTGGTGGTCGGCTCGTGACATTTTGAATTGGTGAATTTGTTTTTTCTTTCTCGTGGCATTAATTATAGGTTTTAAATTATAATTTGCCTTTTAGAGACTAGATGTTGCCCCTTTTTTACGGGAAAAAGACAAAAATAGCATCAAACCAAATTTTGTCACAAAAATAACATCATAAAAATAAAATAACCAAAATAAGTTTTATTGAAGGGTAAATATGCATTTATAACCTTTGGATTAATTAATTTACGACTTAGGGTTTAGAGTTAAAGGTGAGGTTTTAGTAATATGTTCAAATATTTAAAATAAAAAAAATTTAAAATTAAAATTTTCAAAACAAAAAGTGCTATTTTGGTCATTTTATTTTTTGAGTGCTATTTTTGTGACAAAAACTTAAAAAGTGTTATTTTAGAGATTTGCCCCTTTTTTATGCATACTGTGATTAAATCATTTTTAGATGTTCTTTATTTTAAAATTAGATCATTTTGGGAATGATTAAATTATGAGAATGGTTTGTAAACTTCAAATTATGCAATTACTTTTTTTTTGTCAACCAAAATATGCAATTACTCATGTGGACATTTGGAAAGATAGAAAATCCATTTTTCTTTCAATAGATTTGTTAAAAAAAAAGACAATAGTATACAAATAATTTAACTGATTAGCAAAAAAAATGTAAATTTAAGGTCAAAAGAATCAAATGTTTTTTTTTGGGTCAAAAAAAGAATCAAATGTTTTTTTCTAACTTTTAGTTAAAAACCGTTGAGTAGCCGACAAAAAAAATCCGTTATATAATGGGCCTTGAACCTAATTTTCAAATTAACAGCCCAATATTGAACAGAAACTTGAGTCGATTTCACTGAAAGAAGCCAGAGAAGAAGACCCATTATCTATCAAAAGTTCTGAAGAAGAGGAAGACGATGATCTATCGAAAGTGGAGTCTACTTTCCGGTCCACCGGTTATCCTCGGTGGAGCCGTAGTTGCCGCCGCCGCCGTCGGCATCGTGTTACAGAACGTATTCTTCCTGCTCCCTCTCTTTGTGTGGATCGGATTCTAATATTCTTTTGTATAACAGAATCCATAATAGGTCGTTAGAACTGAATGTAAAAGTGTTTGGTCTGCTTTGGCCCAATTGGTGATCAGTATTGTCTCTATTTGGTATTGAATCTAGAAGTCAGTCACAAAGCTATAAGTTTTTTTTTTGCTTATGTATCTTCTGGAGATCATTTTATTACATACAAATAGATAACGTCATCTCAGTGACTCGGTTGCAACTGAAATTTATTTCATAGAGTTGTCTCATGGCAGTCTTGCTCAGTATCAACCTGCCTTTTCTGACATTTGTGTTAGTCCAGTCATGCGTGTTCTTATTATGAATAGTTACTTTAAGATTTACATTACTGCAAGTACCATTCTTTTTTTGTTCACATTACTGCAAGTACCATTCATTTACAACAATTTGCTTTTAGACATGAACTTTAGTAGATCCCACCAATGATGTCACAATCACGTGTAGATGCAGATACCAAACCAACCAATGTACCTTCTTTCTTTACTTACTCTACTATACAAAAATATTGACTGCACAAAATAAGTAGAACCACTGTGATCCATTCATATTTCTATTTATAAAAGTTAAAAAGGTTTTTTTCATGCTGAATTAAATAACAAAAAGTAAACTATATCTATTAACAATAAAGACAAATAGAAAACCACATTTTATGATTTCACAATACTCAGTCAAAAGCTGTACTAAAGAACCTACTCACCACATTCTCACACAGAATCTGCAGAACCTTACCATTACTTGGCTTCACACATCTTGGCATCTTAAACTGTCCAGCCGATGAACCAAGTCCCAGAAAATGTTCTTGAACCTTCCTGAAAGTTCCTCTCTCGACAACTCTCAGCTCTAAAGCTCCAATAGTCTTACACTTTCTAGAACTCATATACCCAGCATCAATGAACCCTCTGTCTAAACAGTTTGCAGCAATCTTGAAGAACATCTCCGTTTGTCTCACCAGAAACCTCCCAGAATATAACGTAGTGTCCCGGCTCTGTAGTTACATCAACGTGGCTCGAGAAATCGATAACTTCGATCTTCTCTTCTGAGAGTCTCTTCGCTGCTGAATTCTACCGAAAGCTGAAAGGTCTCTTTCAGTGTTCTTGTCGATGTTGATCGAGAGGATCAGGTTCCTCCTGCATATGAACTTGAGTTGAGGAGTCTTGTTGTAGAAACCAACGATCTTCACCACATCTCCAAGCTTGTATCTATACAAACCTGCATAGTTTGTTATAACAACCTCGTACTCTTGTCCTATTTTAACTTCAGTTAAACCAACCGGTTCCTCCCCTGTTTCAGACACAGGGAGAAACTCGAAGTAACCGAGATTCGGAACCACAGCGAACGTAGCTTCCTCTGGAGACAATCTCGGCGTAACGTTAGCAGCGATCCACCCTTCGGAGCTACCGTAGTCATGACTCACAAGAGGTAGCTCGCCAGCGTAATGTCTCAGCTTCTTCACGTACGGCTCCATGGAGCCAGTCATGATCCCATAAACATACTTCGCGTTCGGGAAAAGCGGCGGGAATCAACCCGTACCAGTTGCTCAATTTCAAGCACTCTCTTCTGATCGTCTCCGCTAGCTTAGGGTTAGGAGGTGTGAGGAGCTTTGACATAGCGGTACGTACCGATGGGACGGTGATACGGTTGGTTAAAACACCTCGTTCTACATCGGTAACGATCTCTTCCCAAACCTGTTCGAAGGTTCTAAAGGCGTGGACAAGACTGTGAGCGAAGGAGGCAAAGACGTATTGGACTTGGTCTCTGAAGAGGATTCCTGATAAGAGATGGCAGTACAATGCTTGATGGACATCAGGGCTGAAGATAACTTCGTCTGGACTACAACAGAGGGATTGTATTGATCTCATCCCTGCTTTGAAGTTAGGGTTGCGGTAAACGTTTGTGGTTGCTGTTCCAACAGGGACACCTCCTGATGATGTGTATTGCTTGCTGCTGAAGATAAACTGCAAAGCTCTTCCGTTATCATCTATTGGGAACTCTCTGCACAAATGAAACATCGCCATAAGGCATAGAACATACTTAGTAGTTGTTCACTCTCTGTTCAAGTAAGTGGATGAAACAGAGAAAAGGTTTTTAAAACCGGTCTAGTCGGCAATTCAGTATTATCCGAAATGATTTTTTTTTTAAATTCGTCTTATACTACTCAACTTGGTTTAAGAGTTATAAATTGGTTAAAATTAATTTAAATCTAATCTAAATTAGTTTAAATCTATTAAAGAATAACTAAGCAATAATGTTAGTATAAATCCATAAATTTTGTATAATGTATTTTGTATTAATAATTTTGATATTCCGTCACAATAATTTTATAACTAAACTGAAAAAACTAAAATATCTTATATAAGTATAAAAATATAAAATAAATTAATTGAGTCACTATACCGGTTCCTGAAGGCAAAAGCAGTGCGAAAGAGTTGTAATGTGTTCTCCATTAACTCATCAGTGAAAGGAACAAACTTTGGACGGCCTTGACTAGTTCCAGAGCTGTTCATATTATATTAACAGAAACAGAGAGAAACAGAGAGAAGCAGAGAGATTCATTGATCAGTCTCTGGGAAAACATTAGTGAATCAGTAGTGAAAAAAAGCAAAAAGAGATGTTTACCTTAACGAAATGGCTGGAACGGGACGGCCAGTGAGGATAGGTGACGTGTCACCATCAACCATTCTTTGGATGTAAGGTTTCTAACTCAAAGTCAGTGACTAATGGAACCAGTGCTTTGAAAGCTTCAGGGTCCGTCGTGTTTCCACTGATCCCGAAGTTTCGTAAGTAGATGGCGGACTGGTTCTTGTGGATAATGTCTTTTAAGGTTTGTTTTTTGGACTTGAGCGGCGTTTCTGCTCATTTCCTCAAAGTCTTCTATTACTCTGTTCATGTTAAAAGTCTCAACCTTCTCCAACATCCTGAAATAGAAACAGAGGATCAAGAATTGCGATAATGCATCGAAATAGTTGGAGACAATCCGTACCAGAGGCGGCAGATTCTGACAGATTTGCAGATAAGAACAGTCTAACAGAGAGAGAGAATGTAAGGAAGGAAGAGACTTTAAAGCCCTTTTATGTAAGTGGGCATCCAAAAAGAGAAAGTTTAAAACAGAACAAAAGTTAAAACAGAGGGTAACGGTTTTGGAGGGAATCTACGCATAGGCGTATGGAAAGAGGGGAAAACATAAGGAACATGACTCTTGTCTGATGGGTGAATCCCACTTGTCCTAAAGATGATGATGATCACGAGAAAGGAGACTCTTCATTTAAGGATGACGTCACGAATCAAGCTTCTTTTTTCTTAAGAGGAAGCCATCAAGCCAATAGTTATCTAGCGGTTAACCCTAATCAAAAAGACTAAAACTTTGGAATCTATCTGAATAAAAGAGAGAGATAAAGAAAAGTCAACGATGGTCGGAACCGGAGACGAAATGATTATGATACGGCGGAGCATAAATTTTCCGATGAGTGAGTGAGAGAGTAGGTGAGAGAGAGAGAGAGAGAGAGAGAGAGAGAGAGAGAGAGAGAGAGTACCTGGTGCTGTTGCTGCAAGCTATGAAGCTTGGTGGAGGATAGATAGAGATAGAGAGAGAGAGACAGAAAATTTAGGCGTGAGATAGAAAAAAAAAAAACAAGTTTTGAGTGATTCAGAAAAGTCAGAGGAAGTTTGCGAATTTATAGAGAAAAAGTATATATAAAAAAGTTTTTGAGAGTTGAAGGCGATGGATGAGTGAAAGCCGTTTACCGAGGCTCCGATCGATCAGTGATAGTCGTTGAAACTTGTGTGGTACTAATGTAGATAAAATAAAATAATAGCCAAGTATCAAGATAAAATAAATCATGTCTATATTTTTTACTTTATGCATTGATTTAATAAATTAAAAAATTAATAAGTGATATTATTTTTCCTTTTTTACCTTATACACGGGTTCTGTAAATTTATAAACTTATAACTCTTACGCATGTATCAATTTGTTAGTTTAAAATTTTATTAAATTATAAATATAAGTTATCTATTTCTTGTAGATATTAGTATTGAGAGAACATAGAGTGGGAAATACTGGACGATATGAATCTTAAAATAACAAAATGCTTAATGTGTCACAAATTTAGATTCATATAATATCAACCAATTAAAATTAAGTTTGCTATGCTTTAGAAAATACAGTAAAAAATAAAAGACAAAATTAATTTTATGTTGAGCACTTTACTGATTTAAATAATAAAATATTCATTTGTAAAAAAGAAGTTATGACGGCTTTGTAATTCTCTAGCTAGGAGAACCAGCATTGGACTAATATCTCATGGAGTTTTTCAAAGAATTAGAATTAGAAAAAATGAAAAAAGTGAAAAAGGAAAAAAAAACATTCATTCATTGGGATTGAATAAATAAATAAAAATTCATTATGAGTTTTCATTTTTAATTGGTTGATATATAATATATATATATATATATATATATAGATATTTTGAACACAAATGGTTGACATATTTAATTATCTAAATAAATAGTTTAGAGACTGTCTTTGTAATGCTGATGTTCTAAAACTTTGAAATACCTAATGCCAATAAGCCGTAGCTGTTCTTTCTGTATTTTGCTCTCTTTTTTCTGAGTTTCGCAGGGCTCACCGACTGGATTTCGGATTCTTTTTTGAGCAAATTAGCTCAATATACTCTTCTTTTTTTTCTCCGGCCAGATTTTTTGTTTTATTTACTTTACACGAGTTGGTGTAGCCCATAAAAAGCGAAAATAGTGGTGCATACTCCATAAATCGTTAATTATTTTATTAGATTAGGACCATGTTGTCAGATAACGCCAACTTTGTTTGTATGGGTTCCCTAATGCCAAAACTCTAGTTTATTAAATAACTAGATTATGACCCGCCCTAAAGGGCGGGAAATTGGTTTGTCAAATTTCAATTAATAATATATGGTATATATAATATGTGTATATAATTTATATATATATTGTGTAACATTTATATATATATACATATAGACATATATATAATATTTTATTAAATATATATAGAATTTAATAGTGTTATAATTTGTGTTGTACTTGTTATTAGTTTGTATTTAATCTTCTTTCATTTTCAGTATAATAATTTGCCTTGTCACACCTTTTACCTTTTAACTTATACACATAGTTATGCCTTTTTTCAAAAAAAAAACTTAGACACATAGTCTCGTAAAATTAATATATAAAAAACATATTTAAAAGATCTACTGACTATATGCTACCATTATTTGGTTGTTTGAACAAAAAAAAATCATGTTCTTGCATAACTGTGTATGTTGTGATATGATGTAGGTGAAGATTAAATATATGGAAGTAAAGTTAGTGATACGAACATGAGCCTATGTTGGTATATGCCACAATTATTTGGTTTTTGGAAGATCAATGAGCATAAGCATACATGGTCTTTGTATGCTTACGTTGTAAATGAGTCAGATATTTTTTCTCTTATGTCTGGAATGATATGGAACTCGTTGATTTAAGAGTGGTTCAGTTTTATATGATCTAATTATATTAAGAGATTAACTAAAAATATTATAAAAGTGTTACTGGTTAGGTTTAACTAATCTATGTTGGTTAAAATTTGGTTTAATTTAAGTTGGTAGGTTGCATTATATAGGAGGCATGATATATTCTAGCAACAACAACTATGAAAGAGTCCAAAATTTAAATGAGAACTTCAAATAGTAGATAATCCCTAAATTAATAGATTAGATCCTAATAGGTTTTATTGGGACGCAAAATTTGCTTTACGATAAACCAGACCTACAAAAGATTCGCATGTGGGGAACAAGTTACATTGACTGTATAAAATGATACATAACGCATTGCCTAGCTTCACCAATCAGTTTAGGAAAAGCCAACTTCTAGAAGGCACGTTTGTTTGACAGGTGAAGAAAATCAGAATTAATAAGATGTTATAAAGCTTTTTAATTTTATTTTTTTTTCCAACTTTGATATTATTAAACATAGAAAGCCCAAATACAAAGCCCAAGAAGGCCCAAATTCGAAAATCCAAGCCGAAAACCAAACAAACACAAAACTAAACTCCAGTCCAACACGGAAAAACCGAGAGCCCACTTCCCCGCACACCGCACAACGCACCGCTCCACGTGTCTAAACCACAACACCGAGAAGACGCGTGTCGGTTGCTGAAGCTTCGCCATCTCGAACAGCTGGATATCGCCGTCGGGACCGTCGTCCGTTACTTCACCGAATCGCGAATCACCTGCTCCATCCCCAAATAGAAGTCGACGCTGCACCAAACAAAACACAAATCTCCGGATTCACCGGGACACACACCCACGACCACCGAATGCCACCGCCAACAACTGTATTGACCGTATAGGGTTCGGCGTCTCTCATACTCCGGCCCGACCTTCAGAGAGCTTCACTCGATTGCTCCTCCGAATTCAGCCACCAATCACCGCAAGGAACACCAAACAGCTCGAACACTTCCACGAGAATCAAAAGCCGGCGACCACAACCGACGAAGAAACGGCTCGGCCCAGAGTCAATAGCTGGCGAGACGCAGATAAGCCACCATCTCCCGGAAAACGACAGCCGGACCACCACCGAAGAATAAGGTGCATAGCCGGAAGTAGAGTAAAACGACAACCACCGTAAGCGGTGCTATGTCGTCACAAAACCTAAGCTACAGCCGAAACCGAACTCAGAAAATTAAACACAAGCTTTGGCCGGACCGGCGGTGGCTAGAAAGCCTAAACCGCCGGCCGGAAACGAGAGAACACAACAGAAGCTCTAGAGCAAAACAGAGGATTCTAGAGAGAGAAGGACTCTATAAAGCTTTTTAATTATGTTCCAGTGTTATGTTTTTCTTATTTTCTTGTAATGGTTTATTAGAAAAAGTGCGAGAAAACGCAGAGGCGTATAATTTCACTAAAACATTTGAGGTTAGCTAACATAAAAATTATTGTGGCCGAATATTTTATCCGTTAAATTCGATTTGATTAGTTATTCATTTCAATCCGATTTGAAAAATTCAAGATATCTATAAGTATTCAAAACAAAACAAATAATAAAAATTAATATTCGTTAAAACGAAACAAATCACAGATACTAAAAACTTTAGAAACGAATATCTGATTCGTTCTGATTTTTATACAAAT